>NC_136662.1:1094798-1304798 GCF_903797595.1 Erithacus rubecula | reverse complement strand
TAATCTCAGCCTTTCCAATAATTACATGCTTGGAGGGACTAATAAAGCTTCATTTTCACAGTGTGGATAGCTATCATTTCCTCTCCTGCTGGGTTATTTATTCTCAGGGGACACACAGAGTCCTGGACACTTCCAGATGAGGTTCCTCCAAACTTGTTAATGGGAGATGGAAACCTCTGATACAGAAACAAAACTGAACAACACAATCTTAAACTCCTTCTCTTTCTGTCACAGCCAGCAGGAATGCAGCTCATCACCTGATTTAAAGCTGGGTCTAACTAGGCTTTGAATTTGTGCCTGTGTGAAAAAAAAAAAAAAAATGTGGAAAATTTCCTAGGTTTTCCATAGAGCTGTTTATGTAAGTCAGACAATCTAATAATGAGGAGAGAATGCCCTTCCAGGAATTCTAGATTCATTTTCTTAACATGTTCCATGGAAAAAATCTCTCTAGACTTTTTAACACTTTGGGGATATTTTTCTACACTAGTTCCAAAGTGAGTTGTAGGACACTTGGTACTTTTTAGCTGATCCAGGGTTTAATGCTGGGAATACATAAAAATTCCTTTAGAAATGAAGTGTTTGACACACAGACCTGTGGAGTGAGCTTTGTGTTGCCTTGTAAAGGCTGGATTTTGGCCCCTCAAGTAAAAAGGTTTTTAAGAATCTTAACTGCTTTTAGGCGAAATCTTCACATCAAATTTTTAAAAATGGGTTGGATCATTACAGCTTCAGTAAATGATGACATTTTATAGATAAGATAAAGGAGATGCATTTTTGAGATTAATAGGAAATGGTGTGATTTCTTACATCAGACCAGCCAATTCTGGCATTATTGGTGGAAGGTCCTGGGGCTCTTGGTTAAATTCAGGTCACTGCCTTCCTCTGCCTCTTCACAGCTGCTGTCACTCTTGATGCCAGGCAGCAGAAAACAACCACAACCCTTGACTTTCTAAGGAAGTTTCCATTTAATTCAGCAAGAACAGAGACTTTTAAGGAATTTTTTTCAGTGTTTGCACCTTCTTTCACCCCCTTGATGGCTTCTGCTTTGGAAGTTATGAGCAGAAGCAGAGATTTTCCTGTCAGAACCCTTCCAGTTCTGTGCCAGTGGCTGAGAGGATGCAGAGTGTTTTTCCTGAAGGTTTTGCAGGAGGAAGCAGTCGTGTTTTGATTGGGACCAGGCTGCTCCACATCTCTCTAGATAAATGACTGTATTTGGAACAAACTGGGTTTAGATTCACAAGATTTGTTGAAACTTAGAATTGGATTTTAACCCTCCAAGGTCACCCATTGATTCATGGCTTTACCACAACCCACTGACATCACTGTGAGCATCTTGTGGATTTCTCCTTTGATTTGTCATTAATGGGGTGATTTATATCCTGTTCTGAGAAATGCAGAACTCAGGGTTTAAAGCAAAGGAGGCTGCATTAATGAAATTATCCTGGAGGGAGGCAAATTGCATCCAGCATTTGCACTGCAAGGAATACACGCCAGCTATTTACTCCAGCTGGAATATTCCAGGATTTTCCAAGCAACAACAGCCAAATCTGTTGCTGGTGTTGCATCACTGAGGACCCAGGCCCGTGGTGGAATAACTGAGCTGTGGTGAAATGAGGAAATTCTTTTTTTTGCTTTCATTTTCTTGAAGTAGTAAAACTTTTGGCCGGGTTTTTCCTGGGACAAAGGGCTTTGAGAGGCACTGCTGGTGTCACTGTGAATTTCAGAGCTTTCTTAACCTTGCAAGCACAGCCAGAGAAGGAAGGGGAATATGGATTGAACATCCTGTGTTTTGTCCTTGGTATCAGCTGAAGTAAATCTGGCAGATTTTTCCTGTTATTTTGTTATAAGCGCGGCTCACGGGAACGCACAAAATCGCTTTTATGAATTAACCCAGAAACCATAACATGGAAATACAAAGCCACAGCAGAAGTGCATCAGTCCTTAATGAGCTGGGCAGGATGGTGGGAATGCTGAGGAGTTCCTGCCTGCTGCATGGCATCCCAGCAGCTGTGCAGGGCCAGGGCAGCCCCCTCTGGGCTACAGGAGCAAGGAGAGGACTTTGTCACACACTGTCCCCAAGGGATCTTTCCCCTGAGGTTTCTTTCTCCTGTCCCACTTTTTGCTGAGCCTGGCCTCTGCCACAGTTACTTCTGGTGACCTTTGTGCCACCTTGGGCTCAGGAATCCATCAGTGCCTTCCCCTCTCCCCCCAGCTGTCCCCTCCCCTGGCCCCAGTGAAAGGTCTGCAGTTCCTACCCAATGATTCAACCAATAACACATTTAACCAGCAACAAGCCTGACTTTTCCTGCTTGGTTTTGTTCCTTCTTTCATATTTATGGCCCTCAGTGACCCTTATTCCCTCTGAATTAAATCACCTTTCACTGCCTACCACCATCAGCTGAAGCCTTTCATTCTCCCACAAATTTGGGACAAACTTTTCCCAACTTGTTGTCTTCCCACACCATCAATCCTGTGTCAGCCCATTCCTGTTTGATCCACTGCCACATCTAATGTCACCAGTGGTGACAGGAGCAAAGCACAGAGTTGTGGATCAAACAGCACCCGAGTTTTTCCCAGACTGTGGGAGGTTTGCAGAGACTCTTCTCAAGATGCCCTTGGATGCTCTCAGCACTGACTAATGACAGTTCTCCTCACAATTAATGGTAGACAGTTCTCCTCACAATTAATGACACAGTATTGCTGATCTGCTGCAGCCCCAGGCTCGGGGGGTGCAGCCCTTTGGGCTGTGTGACCCACAGCATTTCAGGGCTCAGGGGATTAAAGCTTTGTTCAAATTCCTCTCTGGGGATGGGAGGGAAGGCTCAGTGTTTTTCTTCCTTGTGCCTTAGCTGTGCTTTCCTGTACCTCGGCACGTTTGTCTGCACTTCTCACATGCCTTTACACGACCTCCAAACTCGTACTCTTTCATTTTTCCTGTGGGTGTAGGACGTACACAGACCCGTGCACGAAGCTTTGTGTAAAGCATAAACAAAGACTGGATAACGCTCATGCTGCTGAGAGCCCCGAGCTTTGGTAGGAGTTAAGGAGCCTTGTGCATCCAAGTGAGCTCTGGGTTACAAATATCTCTGAATCCCGAGTAATTAGCAGGGAGCTGCTGCTCTTGCACCATCCTCCTCTGCTTGGCACGTGCAGAACGGCTCTGGGCACACACAGAGGAGAGGATTCATTTTGAAATTCTGTTTCTTTGCTGAGAGTTCGGCTGAAGATTTGACCTTTAGATTTGGAGAGCGACCGAAAAAGTCAAATGGTTGTGGCGCTTTGTGCTTTTACAGGAGTGCAGAGGAACCGCGGGTTCCGAGCAGCTGAGCCGCGGGTCGCAGGCTGCGTGCACAATCGGAGCCTTGTTAGCACCTACAGATATTCCTTTTAAAGGATGCAGCGCAGGCACGATGCAGATTGTTCAGAAACCCACCCAAACCCCGTAAGAAATCAGGTAGATAATGAGCTTAATGAGAGGGCTGTGAGCGCCGCAGTGATTCTCGCCAGATGAAAAGAGCGTTTCAAAGGGAATTTCAGAGCGGGGCTGGGGCAGCATCCCGAGGCTCTCCGGGGGGAGTTCATTCCTGCCCGCACTCCGTTCCGCGTGTTGCGCCCGCCTGCCTCGAACACACCCCCCGAAAGTTGGACTCATGCATCTTAGTAAGTATTTCAGTTATGCTATTGACGTCAATGCAGTCATTAAATAGATTGCCGGCCCTCCCAGCAGCAAACCTGTGCCAAAGACCTACAGGCAGACACATTTTAAAAGAAGAACATCAGGTTTGCTTTTAGCATTTGGAGGGAATAAGGGAAAAGTTTCTTCTGAAGTCACCCTTTGCAATAAGGGTGGTTTTTTGCTTCATTTTCTGAGGCTCATTTTCGGTGGAGATAATTGCTGTGTTTTATTGAACACACGTTTATTGTGTTGCCGTGTGCATAAACGGCTCCAAACAAGACTAAAAAGTCATTTTTGTGACGGGCTCTGGATGACAAGTGACACTTGTTTCGGGTCCCCTGGCCAGATTTATTTGTGTATCAAGTGACAGGAGGCATTCAGGCAAACCTGCTTAGCCTTTGACTCCCGAAATCCTGCCAGGATTGATTTCATGACATCTATATAAGAAAATAGCCCTCATTTCTCCTCGGCAGGCTCTGAAGACACACAAGCTAATCACGACTCCATAGCAACAGATAAAAACTGTTTTCCCCTCCACCCCACCTGTGGATGTCACATGAAGATGCTCCACGTGCTGCTGCCATCAGGAGCCTGTCACTCCCCGGGGCCAGCTGCCTTCTGCAGCCGTGGGTGTGCAGGACTCCCTGAGCATTGCTGCTGGATTCCTGGGGCTGCCTGGGACAGCACTGACCCCATGGGAGAGACCCAGGGCTGGGGGCAGCATTCACCCCCTGGGAGAGACCCAGGGCTGGGGCAGCATTCACCCCCTGGGAGAGACCCAGGGCTGGGGCAGCTCTGCTCCCTGGGACAGCATTGACCCCATGGGAGAGACCCAGGGCTGGGACAGCTCTTCTCCCTTTTCCATTCAGGGATGGCTCCTGAGGGGCTGGTGATGCCTTGGTGGCTGCCTAAAACAGAGGCTAGGCAGAATTCAGATAATAAAAGCAGGTAATTATTAAAGGCTTTTGACAGGTACACCTTGGGCAGTCAGAAGCCTCCAAGGGGATACACCCATGGATGATGGTCACGAGTTTTTCATACAGTTATAGGTTTGGTCCGTTTACATATCAGGGGTTAATCCTCCAATTACAGCTTTGGGTAATGAAGTCATTTACTCTCAAGTTACCCTCCCAATTCACTGTTGCTGAGGCCTGGGACAGCGAGGTGCCCTTGAGTCCCTGTGTCTGTCCCGTTGTGTCCCTGTGTCTGTCCCGTTGTGTCCCTGTGTCTGTCCTGTTGTGTCCCTGTGTCTGTGCTATTGTGTCCCTGTGTCTGTCCTGTTGTGTCCCTGTGTCTGTCCCGTTGTGTCCCTGTGTCTGTCCCGTTGTGTCCCTGTGTTTGTCCTGGTGTGTCCCTGTGTCTGTCCCGTTGTGTCCCTGTGTCTGTCCCGGTGTGTCCCTGTGTTTGTCCTGGTGTGTCCCTGTGTCTGTCCTGTTGTGTCCCTGTGTCTGTGCTATTGTGTCCCTGTGTCTGTCCCGGTGTGTCCCTGTGTCTGTCCCGTTGTGTCCCTGTGTCTGTGCTATTGTGTCCCTGTGTCTGTCCCGGTGTGTCCCTGTGTCTGTCCCGTTGTGTCCCTGTGTCTGTGCTATTGTGTCCCTGTGTCTGTCCCATTGTTTCCCTGTGTCTGTCCCGTTGTGTCCCTGTGTCGGTGCTGGTGTTTCCCTGTGTCTGTCCCATTGTGTCCCTGTGTCTGTCCCGTTGTGTCCCTGTGTCTGTGCTATTGTGTCCCTGTGTCTGTCCCATTGTTTCCCTGTGTCCTTCTGTCTGTCCTGTTGTGTCCCCATGTCCTGTGGTGTCCCCGTGTCTGTCCCATGGTGTCCCCGTGTCTGTCTGTCCCCATGTCTGTCCTGCTGTGTCCCCATGTCTGTCTGTCCCTCTGTGTCCCGGTGTCTGTCCCTGTGTCCCTGGCCCCACTCTGCTCCCATGGCGCTGGTTGTGAGAGGTGCCCGCAGACAATGGGCTGTGCCATGGGTGACAATGGGCTGTGCTATGGGTGACAGTGGGGCTGTGCCATGGGTGACAATGGGGCTGTGCCATGGGTGACAATGGGCTGTGCCATGAGTGACAATAGGGCTGTGCCATGGGTGACAATGGGCTGTGCTATGGGTGACAATGGGCTGTGCCATGGGTGACAATGGGGCTGTGCTATCACTGACAATGGGGCTGTGCCATGGGTGACAATGGGGCTGTGCCATGGGTGACAATGGGCTGTGCCGTGGGTGACAATGGGGCTGTGCCATGGGTGACAATGGGCTGTGCCGTGGGTGACAATGGGGCTGTGCCATGGGTGACAATGGGCTGTGCCGTGGGTGACAATGGGCTGTGCCATGAGTGACAATGGGCTGTGCTATCACTGACAATGGGCTGTGCTATGGGTGACAATGGGCTGTGCCATGGGTGACAATGGGCTGTGCTATGGGTGACAATGGGGCTGTGCCATGGGTGACAATGGGCTGTGCCATGGGTGACAATGGGGCTGTGCCATGGGTGACAATGGGCTGTGCTATCACTGACAATGGGCTGTGCTATCACTGACAATGGGCTGTGCACAGGGTGACAGTGGGGCTGTGCCATGGGTGACAATGGGCTGTGCCATGGGTGACAATGGGGCTGTGCCATGGGTGACAATGGGGCTGTGCCATGGGTGACAATGGGCTGTGCCATGGGTGACAATGGGGCTGTGCCATGGGTGACAATGGGGCTGTACCATGGGTGACAGTGGGGCTGTGCCATGGGTGACAATGGGCTGTGCCATGGGTGACAATGGGGCTGTGCCATGGGTGACAATGGGCTGTGCCATGGGTGACAATGGGCTGTGCTATCACTGACAATGGGCTGTGCCATGGGTGACAATGGGCTGTGCCATGGGTGACAATGGGGCTGTGCTATCACTGACAAACAGCCCGAACCGAGCAAAACCACCCAAACCAGGCACCTGGCGGGTTGGGTTATTTTGTTTTAGGTCTCAGGGATTTATTTATTTTATCCTTAGGGATAACCATTGTCTCTCTGGCTGAGTCCTTTCAGCTTCCATGTCCCAGCATTGCTGGGAATTGCAGCCCCCAGCAGCAGCTCAGCCCCACAGCTCTGGGAAATATCGAAATTTCTAAATTTCTCCTTCCTCCCCCAGGCTGAGCTCAATGCAGAGTGTCCTGGGCACACCAGGGAAGAGGGATCCAAAATCCAAACAGAGACATTCCCAGGGACATGCACTGCTCAAATCCCACAGCCTCCCCTAAGGCCAAAGCTGTGTCCTCCTGCAGGATCTGATTCCCTGCAGAAGTTGCTTTCTCCTTGTGTTTTGAAAAGTGTTTCCAGCCTTGTGCTGTGATTCTCAGCAGCTAAATGGTTTGTTCATAGTTCAGCAGGAATTCTCAGATTTTTTTCTGTATTTATTCATCTTGCTGGGAGCAGGGGTTGGTTCCAGGCTGGAGGGGAATATAAAGAGGGGAAAGTTCTGTTCCTGAAGGACAGAACTGGAATTTGCTGTTCCTCTGCAGGGACATTCTGCTCACCAAGCCTAACTCTACAGTTACAAAATAACAATGACAAAGATGAAAATCTTCAGAGCTTTAAAAACTAAGGTGAAATTAAAAGAGTGAGCAAAGAGTTGTTCTGGAACTTTCCCCTCTATTCCATATGGAATTGCATCCATTCTGATTCACACTCAGCAGTTGCCAAACAGTGACACTGAACAATGAACATATTGATCATTTCAATGTTCAAATCCCCCAGAAATGTGCTGCTTTTATCACCAGTTTCATCTCCTGATGAGCTAAAAATGATTTTTAGCCAAGCAAGGTGTGCTAATTAAATTAACCATCGTTGTGCAAGAGGGGAGGAATGTTACACTAAGAGTTAATGAAACATTTCATTGTCATATTTGCTCCAAGAAGTGCCTCTAAATGACAGCCTTAAGGATGCTATAATTGCAATACCTTTTTTACAGAAAGGAAACAGCTGCTAATTATTTATGGTTATTAATCAAACCTGTCAGTTTATTCAAAGTTCATTCAGTTCACTGTAAATATGTATGATTACCAGCATTTAAATGTTTTAAGCAGTAGCCTTTAAAAACTATTTAAATACACCTCTCCCTGTGGGATGTATTCTCACATCTGAAGGTAGCATTGATTTGCTTTGCTGTGCATTCAAGCACAGAATCATTTTAGGAATTCAGAATAATAATTTAAAAACCCTCCAAAATCCTGCAGGGTGTTGATTTGACAATTAATATATTTTGATTTTGCAATCAGGACTGTGACAAACATGAGCCAGGAGCAGGATCTGACCCAAGCTTTGCTGGGATCCAAAGTCTATTTTTCAGTGCTAAGAAACTCCATGGTTAAATTGAATTTTAAGGGAACTGTGCATTTTAATGTAGATATTCCAGTATAAATATCCTGCTGTCAGAAATCTCCCTTTTCCAGGAGCAAATTAATCATCTGTGCGTGCCAAACTCCCCCACCACACCTTCACACTCTTCAAAAGCTTTCAGAAACAGACTTTTTCCCTGGACCTCAAAAGCCTCCAGCTTTGGAGAGAGGCTTTGGCTGCAACTTGCCAGGTCCTTGGAGGATATTCCAGACATCCCAATTTCCATCCCCAGTGGGTCCAATCCAGTCAGAATTTTTGTGTCTTGAGTATGTTCAGGGAGGTTTGTCAGGTTTAGCACTTCATAGCAAAATGCTTCTGAAATGTCACATTTTACAAGCACTGTCTTTTTCTTTAAATACCAGATATTAGGCTGACAAAATTAGGAGTTGGTCAGGGCAATCTTTGTGTTCTCTGAAAAACCAGGGGAGAATTCTGGGAAGTGGAAAAGCCAGCCTGTTTTCCTGTGCCTCTTCCCTCCCTCCCTGCCTCATTCCCAGTACAAATTTTACAAGAAGTGACCCAAAATCGTGTCCCTGCTGCTGCAGACTGGAGAACAGAACGTTTGGATCCTTGCTGGGAGCATTTGTGCTGCTCTGGGACAGCCCAGGAGGATGTGGGATAATGTCTGTTCTGTGGGGATTGTCACTGGGCACAGCATGGGGCCAGTCCTGCAAAGAGAATTCCCAGAATAAACACACACAAGTGCAGGGTTTGTTGGAAATGGACTTTGCTGGCATTTGACAGCTGTGAAATGTTTTCTTCCCTTTTCTTCCCTCTTGAAGAAGAGAACTCCAGGGAGGAGTTCCCAGTTGAACTGGAGTGTTTCTGGTTTAGTCTTTATGGGACAGCATCCCCATCCAGCTCCTCCTCAAATACTGCTGGGCCCCCATCTGAATTTCATCTCTTTGGGCAGGGTATTTCCCAAAATTCCTCTTGCAGCTGCTTGGGTTTCAACTCTATTGCACAGAATTTTCCAACATTTCCATCCCCTACCAGTGGGAAAATCCCATGCAGGTAAAAGCCAAAAAAAAAAAAGCTGCTCCTTACCCTCCCTGGGTCAGGAAGGAGGAACCCAAGCAGAGATGCTGCTCACACCACATTTTCCAGCAGCTGCTGCTGCCTCTTTTGTAACACTTGAAAATGTGGCTCTGAGTGCTGCTAGAACAGCTCCTGCTGCACATTGCCTCCAGTGGGGAGTCATGTGCTGAATTCCACCCAAACTGTGGGAGTTGTGCTGGGTTTCCTGCAGAATTCATGGCACTGTGAGTGACAGCACAGAGACCTTGGCCAAGGCTGACACCAGGTGCCTCTGGTGCTGCTGAGTGTAAGAAGTTCTGGAAAATAAGAGTATAAAACCTAGAGCAGGAAAAGCAGTGCCTGGAATAATCCCCAGCAGTTCAGTGGGGAACATTTCCATTTCCATGGCTGTTCAATCTGATATTTGAACTGGAATTGTTAATAAGAGGTGCTTTTGATGCTGACATTTTGATTTCCTTGAACTCAGATCGAGGTGCTTAAATCAATGTATTCTGAGGGCTTTAATCAAATGTTTTTTAAGGCTGTTCTTAGCTCTGCTGGCTGCAGAGGTTACACTTTCAAGGCTGCCTGTCATTACTGGGTCACATCTGTCCCCATCTCCCCCTTCCAGGCTTCTCTGTGGTGGAAAAAATCCTGATTTGGGCCAGTACTAACCCCAGGTTTAAGGAATGTTGTCATACAGGACTCAGAATCCTCACATTTGGCTTAAACAGTCCAGATCTAGGAAAAAAAACCTACAAAAAAAATTAATATCTGGTGTTGTATAACACCAAATTCTGATTGTGGATAACCAGGGAATGAATCTGATGTTGTTCCCTGGTAATTTCAGGGAAAATACAGTCCCATGCCCCAAAAGCACCTTTTAAACAAGCCAGGGTGTGCTGGCCTCAGCTCTCAGGTGGAGATCAGCACGTGCAGGGTTTAATATGGAACATTAAAAGCTGTCAAAACAAAGGATGCTGCTCTGGAGGCTCCTGCCATCTCCCTCTTCCTCCCCACCCCATCCCCCTGGGACTCACTGTGTGATTTTCAGCAGATTATTCCCAAAGCTCTGCCTGCACTGGGGGAAACAGAGAGGCCAGTGAGTCACCAGCAGTGCTCTGAGGGAGGTGAACACCCAGGATTAGCTCTGCTGCAATTTGGGCATTTGGGGCTCCAGGCTCACCCCAAAATCTGAGTTATTTAATGGGGCAGGGGTGGACAAAACCTGAGTGGTTTTGGGGAGCCACCACCCAACTCACAGACAAAATATTTTGGATTTTTAAAAGGTGGAGAGTTGTGGGTTGTGAAATTGAGATTGTCCAGGGCTTTGCTGCACAGCCCAATCCAAACAGGACATTTTCTGCAACATTCTGCATTCTGGGGTGACTCTGCTCCCTGCAGAGATCCCTGGATTTCAGCTGGGGGAGGACAGTCCCTGGCATTTCACTGGGAGGCACAGAGTTCAGCTGAGGTGAATCACCAAGGTTGACATTTCCCCCCTGGGTAAATAAAATAAAATACCAATTGGAGGAAAACAGATTAAAATCCCAAACTAAAGCAGGTTTTAAGCTGCCATCCTAAAGGATAATGCTTTAAGTAATTACATTTAGCCATGAATAAAACACCAGTTTGTTATATTTTATAATTAATATAATTGAAATGGTCACTCAGAATGTGAGGGATGATTTTCTGTCCTTTCTGTGGTTGAGCAAGGCATGGGACACAAAGGGTGTCTTAAAGAATTCCTATGGATTATAGCTGGGATGTTTCCTGAAACCACATTCTTAACTTTCATATTGAGAAACTTCAGGAAATTAAATTGAGAGGAAATCCAGGCAAATTTAGTGTTAAATTGTGACCTTTTAACCTTCCCAGAAGCCAAGGAACCTGATTTAAACAGGTTCCAACATTTTACCAGTGGCCTGTTCTCTGTGGGATGTGGGCAGCCTTGCTCTGCCCCTTATTTAACATTTCTGAATAATTTTCCTCATGAAGAGCTAAGGATTGTGAATAATCTTGGTCTTTGCATCCAGTGCCAGTGGCCAGGTGGAGTTTTTCAGGTAGATCTGGCTTTGAACTTCCAGGATTCATCCCTGAGGTTCCTCCTCCATTTCCTACCCTAGCATTTATTTCACCACAAAGGACTTTCACTCTCGGCAGACTCTTTAGACCCAGAAGTTTTATTATCTCCAGCTTAAAACCCGATTTAATGGCTCCAGACAGATCTGGGGATGAAAACACCCCCTGGATTTGGGGGCAGATCCGAGGCAGGAGCTTTGCTGGGGCTTTGGCAGACCCTTGTGAAGGGTGACACAGAGCAGAGCCCTCCGTGTCTCAGGCTCCGGGGTTGTTTTTTCCTCTGCTCAAGCTCAGATCGTTGCCCTGCGGTTTGCCTGGGGAGTTCCTTCCGTGCCCTGGGCCTCTCGTGAAAGTCACCTGGGGGTTTCAGGGGAGGAGGAGGTTCTGGGGCACCTGCAGGGGTGCAGGAGGTGTTTTTGCACAGGATGGAGGAGTTTGGGATGGGGAGAGCCCCTCTCCATCTCCCGGCAGGAACCCTCAATCCTCGGCCATGCTGTGGCTGAGCCAGCTCCAGAGCCGGAAACCGTCCAGCCACAACAGCCCGGGATGCTGCCCCACCTAATTAAGGCTGTTGAAAGGCAGGGCTAATTAGTTTAGGTGGAGCAGCTCGTTAGCACAAGGATGTTGCTTCCAGGATCCAAGTTGGTTTCCCCGCACGTGTGAGCTCCCCAGCGCTCTCCCACATGCAGCAAATGGGGTAATGCAGGGCCCAGGTAGATCCAGGTGGTACCAGGTCATTGCAGCATCATATCCTGGCTTTTCCAGGCCTTTCTCACCCTCCTGCACTCACGTGTGCTCGGCGAGAAAAACACTTCTGCTCACACTGCAAAATGTTCTTGCCGTGACCCAGCTTGGCCTCGTTTAGTTAGAGGAACAAAAACACAACGTGGGCACTGTGTGATTGGCAGGAAGGTGGGATTGGAGTTTGAAATGCTCAGCTCAGCTCTGGGGCTGGGCTGGAGCCTTCCTTCCCACCCAGCCCATCTCCATCCCAGGCTCTTTTCGCTGCTCTTTGGGACCATGTGGAGTAAAGCTGTGATGGGGCTTCATTTACAAATCCACCACGACCTTGGAAAATTTGTCTTCAGCAATGTGTTCAATGCGTGTTAAATTCCCTACACAAAAATTCCCCGTGTTCTCCTGGCAGCTCCCTCCCTTGTGAGCACTCTCCATCTTCTGAACTTGTTGGAATTCCTCTCTCGATTCCTATTTTTCCCCCTGACTTGTGATCGAGGCAAGAATCCTCCAGGGCAAGGAGGAATCAGCGCGGTCAGTCAAAGGATAATGTGCCAAACCCCGAGATAAAGTTGGAACTGAGGAATCTTCTTGGATTAGAATCCACCTCCCTTCCATTTCTGCTTCTCCCTCTCGGTGGACCGGGGAATTCCTACTATGCAGGCAAATCCCATTCCCGGATTCCCCGGTGATGGCGCTGCTAAATGACATCTGACAGGATGCTTCCTGCATTTTGTTACTTCCAGCTGGCACCACGAAAGCACTGTCACTTACCCCTCTGATTTGTGGCACCTGCATTGTTCCCTGCGGGGGAAGGACACTGGGAACGGGATTACCCTGTGGTAAAACCATCCCACCCTACAGGAGATGCTATCTCCACTCGAAATCCTTCCTCAGAACGTCTCCAGTTTTCCTTCCTCGTTAGCATTTCAGATTAAACCTTTAGGCTTATCTCCACATCAGAAATTACTTCTCTGGGAAGCTTCATCAACTTCTATCAGGCACCTTTAGGTGCTCTTGGTGTTCACGCCTCGTTTTGGCACCTCATTGCCATGAGAAAGGTGCAGTGGAGCTTGGCTTTGGGAATCTGGAGCTTTCATCTCTTCCTGCAGCATCTTCAAAGCTCAGCTTTACAGGGCTGAGGTACAGCTGGATGCATTAAAACACACAAAATGGATGTAAAAGTGGTTTTTTGAGTTTGATTCAGGAGGTTTTTATTCCCTGCTCCTTTCCAAGGGTTCCCAGTGCTCTGTTGGAGATGTTGGTGTTTATTGGGTGGGAATGAAGGTGAAACATCACTGCAGCTCAGGGCCTTCACTCCCAGCAACATTTGGGATTTTGGAAATACAATACCTGAGTAGCCCCATCTGTGCACTTTTCAGTCAGTTTTAAGGTGTCTGTGGGGGTGTCCCAGTGTCTTCCTGAAAAATACAGCAACTCCTCCATCAGTTCAGAGCTTCTGTTGTTTGATGCAGCTGCTGGGCTTATCCCAGTGCTTTTCCTGCCTCCTGGTTGCCTTGTCCATGTCACCTGCTCTCCCAGAAGGGACATCCCTGCTCTCTGGGAGGGGTGATGCTGTTGGCACTCAGTGCCCTGCTGCCCACCCCAGGACCTGGCTGGTGCCACTGAGGGGCTGCTCCTTTCCCCAAACTGGAGATAAGGAGCCACAATCAGCACTGTGCACGAATTGCTGGGCAGCTCTGGCTCCTCTGACAGTCACTGGGCTGGCACTGGTGGCCTTGGTGACCCGATTCTCATGACCTGGGTGGTGATCCAGCACCCCAGCCAGTCCAGGTGGGTGCAGGGCTCTGCAGGTTTGGCCAGTTCTGCCCTAACCAGCTTCCTCCCCACTCCAGGCTGACCTCTTGGGATGAGCACCCTGGAAATGCTTCACTTCTGCTCCCAAACACCCCATGGCTGCTGCCCTGCTGTCACCTGGGGTGGGTTACAGGAACTGGGATCAAACTGGGACTGGCCAGCACCAGGGCTCTGCAAGAACTCCTCTGTTTGCTGCCCACTCCTGCTTGCTCTCAAGGCTCTGTCACTGTCATGAGATTCATTTCATCCTGTTTCAGCCACCTAAAAATTATAGACCAGTCTTAAGTGATGGCTGCTTTTTGAAGAAAAGCTCAGGAGCAAACCATCCTGTTGTGCAGGAAGATCAGGAATTCCAGTGGGAGCCAACTCGGTGAAGCAAGGAGCTTCTCAGAGAGTCAAAATGCAAGAAAAGAGCAGGAAAAGAGTAAGAAAGACTGGGAGCAAGGGAGAAATGGAAAATTTTGGGAATGTGGAGTTGATGGAGCTGTGAGTGGTGAGGAGACTCCAGTGAGGGAATGGAGTAGGGAAAGAAAATACAGAAAAAAAGTGTTAATCCATGGGTGAAACAACCTGATGATAATTGTACAAGAAAAAACAAAATAGTCAGTGGGGTTTTTGCCTCAGTCTTCATCCCCCAGCCTGTTTGGGAACACAAGGATGGAGGACAAGGAGGGAGCAGCAGGCTGGGGATGAGCTAGAGGAGGTGGAGGTGTCCAGTCCACACCAGTGGACAAGAGCCAGGCTGGAAGGGCTGTGAGGTCAGTGTGAGTCCCATGAAAATTGTGCTGCTTAGGAAGGGGGCAACAGGAAAAAGGAGCATCTTTGGGAAGGGTGGAGCAGGTATGGGCAACTCTGGAGTGTCAGAACCTTCTCATCAGGAAAAAGGAGCATCTTTGGGAAGGGAGGAGCAGGTATGGGCAACTCTGGACTGTCAGAACCTTCTCATCAGGAAAAAGGAGCATCTTTGGGAAGGGTGGAGCAGGTATGGGCAACTCTGGACTGTCAGAACCTTCTCATCAGCAAGAGGGTGATGAGGCTCCTCTGGAGTTTATTTCCAAACACATGGAGGAAACTGGGGATGGTGGATGCAGAGTTGCCAAAGGCTGGCCCTGGGGGACATGGGGTGTGCAGGGGCCCTTGGGCACATTTCCCACAGCATTCCCACCTGGCAGGGCTGGAGCCCAGGCTCCCAGGGGTGAGGGTTGTGTCCAGCTGCTGACAGGAGCTCTGGGTGTCCCTGCAGCTGCTCCAGCTGGTGCTCAGCTGGGATGGTGCAACTCTTTTAAATCTTCTTTTTCTTTGACAGGGTTAGGGTTGAATGCATGAGAGATGGTAATTCTGGTTGGGACTTAGATGTTTATTAGTTCTTATCTATATTATAAACCATGAGTTCAACAGCACTTCAAGCTAACAAGCTAAAAATGGAGCTCTATCTCTCTCTTTACAGGGTGTTTTAAGGCCTAATGATCCAATTAAGAAATACCAAAAAAAATTATTTTTTTAACCCAATAACCAACCACCCATGACCCACAATGTGGAATTTTCTATCCAATCATAAAATATCATCTAGACCCATGAAGAAGAAGGAAACTCTACCCTAAAACCTCCATCTTGCTTTCTATATATTACTACATTCTAAGAGTTCAAATTATAATTTTTTTCACGCTGTGATATTACACACTTCTATTCAAACTACCCACCCATGATCCTAATTCTATCACTCAATTTTGGAAGACTTCTCCATGGCTCAGGTTAAATGCAGTGTTCTTTTGGGGGTCAGTGCCTGTCAGCACAGAAAGTGTGAAATTCTCATTTTCCAGGGCTGACTCAGACTGCCCTGGCACTGGGGCTGCCCAGCCACTGCAGGATCCTGCCCTGCTGGAGCCCCTGCTGCCTTCCTGCCATGCTGCAGCCCTGGGGGGTTGTGCATCCAGGGGCTTTTTCCTTCTTCATGGTGACAGGACCTGGGGCTTCTTCCTTCTTTCAGCCATTTTTGTGCCATTCCCTGTATCCAGGAGTTTTTTTCTTCTCCTCTTCATTCCCCATGGTGACAGAATCTGTGTCTTCTTCCTTCTTTCAACCATTTCTGTGCCATTCCCTGCATCCAGGAGTTTTTTTTCCTTCTTTTTATTCCCCATGATGAAAGAATCTCTGTCTTTTTCCTTCTTACAACCACTTTTGTGGTATTCCTGCATCCAGGAGGATTTTCCTTCTCCTCTTCACTCCCCGTGGTGACTGACAGAACCTGTGTCTTCTTCCTTCTTAAAACCATTTTTGTGCCATTCCCTGCACCCAGGAGGATTTTCCTTCTTTTCATTCCCCATGATGGCAGAATCTGTGTCTTCTTCCTTCTTTAAATCATTTCTGTGCCATTCCCTGCACCCAGGAGGATTTTCCTTCTTTTCATTCCCCATGGTGACTGACAGAACCTGGGTCTTCTTCCTTCTTTCAACCACTTTTGTGGCATTCTCTGCATCCAGGAGGTTTTTCCTTCTTCTTTTCATTCCCCATGATGACAGAATCTGTGTCTTCTTGTTTCTTTCAACCATTTCTGTGCCATTCCCTGTATCCAGGAGGTTTTTCCTTCTTCATTTCATTCCCTATGATGACAGAATCTGTGTCTTGCTTCTTCCAACCATTTCTGTGCCATTCTCTGCACCCAGGAGGATTTTCCTTCTCCTTTTCATTCCCTGTGCCTTCTCCTGGTGAGACACCTCCTCCTGCTTCCCAGAATCTTCCAGTTTGGACCTGGCTGTGTGCTGGCTGTTCTTGGCTAGTGCTGTTTAATCACTGCTGTGACGTCCTCAGCAGCTCTGGAGCCGTTTTCCTTGGGGCTGACTTTTCCCAGCAGCTGGAATGGTGTGTCCCAGAAAGGACCTGTCTTTAATTAGGGAACTTAGAATGCCAGGCTCCTCAGTAATCAAAAAAAGAAAAAAAAAAAAAAAAAAAAAAGTTCATTTTTCCTGCTCCCTGTTGTTTGGAAAAGAGAAAAGAAAATAAAAATGCCCCCCAAAATCTTGGCTGCATTCTGCCAGAGGCTGTTGCTGATGTCAAACACTCTCATCCCCAGTTTTAGTTTCCCACATTATTCCTGGCAGCTCCAGCTCACTCATTTCCTGGCATTTTTCGCAATTAGCAGTAGAAAGCTTTCACTTCATTTTTTTTTTTTTTTTGTCTCTATCTTCCCCTCTCATCTCTGAGCCCAGCCTGAATACAGGCCCCATTGTTCCTGCTGCTTTGGAACCCCTGTTAGGATTTCATCCTTGTTCCCCACAGCTGGAGCTCCTCCAGTGCCAGCTCCTCAGTGACCCCCTGGCAGTGCCATCCATCCATCCATCCATCCATCCATCCATCCATCCATCCATCCATCCATCCATCCATCCATCCATCCATCCATCCATCCATCCATCCCCTCTCTCTGCTGGGATCCCACTCCCAGCCCTTTCTGCCCACACCTCTGATCAGCACCAGCTCACAGAGACAAATCTACATTTCCTAAGGGCTTTTTTTGCTCGGCAGAATAACTGTGGGACAGCTCATCTGCATGCAGCATTCCCAGCTCCTCATCCAGCAAGGAGCCCTTCCTCACCCCTGCAGGTGTGAGAAACCTGAGAGGGGACAGCTCGAGTGACTGGTCGGACTGGAGTCCCAAAAATACCCCCAGGGGAGGAGGGCAGGCTCGGCCATTTGTTGGGGAGTTGCTCAAGATCCTGGTGGCTCCACCTGTTCCTCAGCACATCTGCACTTATCCCTGCCTCAGATATAATTAGGGCTGGTGGGAGCAGGGAGGTGCAGCTCAAAGCTCTGGGCTTCACATGGATTTTGGTGTCTCCTGGTCCAGCAGTGTCTGTGGAAGGAGCTGGGTGCTCCATCATCCTCCTTACGTGGGTTTGGTGCTCTGAAAAAATAAAAAAAAAAAGCTGGGAATGCATTCAGTGGATTCCCTGCATGTTGGAAAGTGCATGGGGGATCTAGAAAAGAAATCCTAATGACAGGATTTTCTCAGTGTTTGCAGTTTGGGAGGTGGTGCTGGAAGATTTGGACATTCATTGCAGATTTGAAATGAATCCTGGGGTTTGTGCTCTGTGCCTTTGGTTGTTTCCCACCTGGATTTCCAAATCTGTCCAACAGAAAGGATTTCCACGGGAATATTTTCTGGATCTGCTAGAACAATGCTTTAATTCAAGGAAACAGCTCTCAGAATGCACTAACAGGATACATTAAACAAATAAATCACTGGGTGTCAGTGATTCCCTCAGCATTGTGAGGGATAAATATGTAAACATGTCCACACGATCTGTGAGCAACCACAGCTCCATTAGGGAAGGCAAAGGGTGAATGGCTCCAGCCTGCACAGGCCCTTCCCATCAAGTCCTGGCACGTCCTGTGTTGATAAACCTGTTTTACTCAACGTGCTCCAGGGTTTTAGAGTGATGCTAGGCACTGGCAGTAATTAACGTGGGGCAATATTCCTGCTAATGAACCTCGTGCTGGGGAGGTGAAATAGCCATTTTCTGGCACTGCTTGGTAATTAATGTGGGGTGATATTCCTGCTAATGAGCCTCGTGTTGGGAAGGTTGAAGAGCCCTTTTCTTCTGGGGAATGGGAGGGTTTTGGTCATCTGGATCTGTGGGGCTTTTATCTGAGCCATGGCTGTGTGGGTGCCTTGGTAAATCACTCTGAGCACCCTCCTCCTTCTCCTTCTCCTTCTCCTCCTTCTCCTCCTTCTCCTTCTCCTTCTCCTTCTCCTCTTCCTCCTCCTTCTCCTTCTTCTCCTTTTCCTTTTTCTCCTTCTTCTCCTCCTTCTTCTCCTCCTTCCCCTCCTTCTTCTCCTTCTTCTTCTCCATCTCCTTCTTCTCCTTCTCCTTCTCTTTCTCCTTCTCCTCCTCCTCCTTCCCATTCCCCTCCCCTGGCCCTTCCACATCCCTTCTCCATCTTCTTTTTCTTCTCCTTCTCCTTATTTTCTCCTCCTTCCCCTTCTGCTCTTCCTCCTCCCTCTCCCCATCTCTTCTCCATTTCCTTCTCCTGCTCCTTCTCCTTCCCTTTCTCTCCTCCCTCTTCTCTCTCCTCCCTTTTCCTGCCCTCTCTCCTGCCCCAGGGGTTCAGATCCCACAGTTCCCAGTTGGGATCAGCTGCTGGATCAGTTGGGATGGGTGTCCCACACAGGGAGCCTGTCCCACCTTCCCCTGCACCAGCTCTTAGTCACAGCAGCCAAGGAGTGAGGAATGCAAATGAGGCCTTCAATGGCATTAATGAGCTCTATCAGCTCCCAGATAATCACCTGCCATCCATGTGATCTACTCCAGCATCTGCCTGCTCTTCTCAGTCCTTTGTGTTGTCTGCAATAATGACAGCAATTGGCATCATCCATAATAAATAGAGAATAATTAAAAGTAGGCTGGTTTAAGGTCCTCTGATGAATGCAATCTCTGGGATTGTGTCCTATGGCATCACCTGGGAATTAGGGACATTTTAAAATTGAATATATTTTCTAGTTGGGAGTCTGTGCTGTCACACTTTTCCTGGAGCAGAGTTTTCCTGCACCAGGATAAACATTTCCACCTTCCCATACACATCCACAAGGACTGCAGAATCCTCCTCTGGCCCAAGAGGTGCAGCTCAGCTTCCCAAATCTGCTCCCTCTTCACCCAGTTCCCTATCAGGGAGGGAACCATTTTCCCCTGTAACACTTGGATTTTAATCTTTGGGGCTTTATGAGTGTTTGTCTGCTTTAGGTTTTGTTGAATTTTATCAGCTTGCCCAACACTGGGGGAACATCTCAGTGCCACACAGGTTTTGGGAATAAATCCAACATCAAAACCTTTCCAAGGCAAAAGGGAGCAACTGCTCTTATTAATTTTCATTTTAGAGGAGCAGATTTTATCCTGAGTCTAAATTGTTGAGGTGAGGTTTAGATAGAGTGATAATATGTTATTAAATCAGTTGGAATCACTGGAAAATGGCTTTGGTGACCTTGAGCCTCAGCTGTTGTTGCTTCAAAGGCAGCTGGAGCTTGGGCTGGGAAGAACAGCCCCAAACACTGAAGAACTTTATAAATAGTCCCAATTTATGGCAGCCAGGATGCAGTGAAGAGTAAATAACTTGGGAGATGTCTTATGGCACTGTAAACATGTGGGATAGGATGGACAGATTGAGCAAAGTGGGGAAAACTGCTGTAAGCTGCTTTTAACCTTCCCTGTGAGAGTTTCTCTTGGAATATTTGGCAGAGTCTGTCAGGGTTCTTTGTTTTGTTTGGTTTGGTTTGGTTTGGTTTGGTTTTTTTTTTTTTAAGTCTTAAGTTCCACATGCCCAAAGTTTACAAGGAAAGTTGTGATCCAACAGAAGGAATTCTTCTTTTTCCTTGCAGAAGTGGAAATGAAGACTTTCACCCAGTACAGTGAGCCCACAATTTGATCTTTAACAGTTGATGAGAGCTGAGTTTAAAAAGATGTTGGCAAATATTTGTCTTTAACATTTCTCATCCACCAAGTTGGACAATAACTCAGTCCCACTGGGAATATTCCTCCTACTGAGTTTTTTTGGCAGCTGGAAAGGGAACTTCAGCTGCTCCCCAAGTTTTTTAATCCACCTGGATGGGATGTGGAGTTTTGTCCTTAAAACTCTTGTGGCTTTATGGCCTTTGCACTTTCTGGCAGGAGAAGTTTTAATTTATCAGGAGCTTTTATTTATCAGGACTGGGGTGACAAGAGAGAATCATGAGGCAATCAGGAGGGAGAAAATAAACCCCACTTGAGATGTTGGCATTTGGATCTCCTCTCCAAATGTTTCCTGGCTCAGTTCATGTCCTGCCTCAGCTGAGGGCAGAGCCACCAACCCCTCCTGCAGGCTGGGGACCCTCTGCCCACCCTCCTGCCTTGCTGTGGCACTTGGGGACGTGATGGGGACAGTTTGTGGGTTAGGAGAGGAACTCTGGAGCTGCAGATAACAATGGCCTGGTGCTCAGAGCCCTGCAGGCACCCAGGGGTGGCACAGATGGGACCTGGGGCAGCCAGAGCTGAGAGTTTGTCCATTAACCCCCTCCCCACCTGTGACACTTCAGGGGCCTCCTGGTGGAGGGTGTGCTTGTCCTTATACTGAACTACTCTAGGAAAGAGGGTGTTCCCCAAAACCTTTCACTTTCTAAATATTCAGGGGTGAAAAAAGGCCTCAAATCCTTATTGATGAGCAGCTCTCACTTCTCCCCCTTACCCAACACAACTCAAATCATGGGGGCAGTTTTGAGCCCCTCATGACATGAAGGACCTGGAGGGACTGGAGGGTGTCCAGGGAAGGGAATGGAGCTGGGATGGGGCTGGAGAATCCCTGAGGGGATAGGAAGGGGCTGGAGAATCCCTGAGGGGCTGGGAAGGGGCTGGAGAATCCCTGAGGGGATGGGAAGGGGCTGGAGAATCCCTGAGGGGCTGGGAAGGGGCTGGAGAATCCCTGAGGGGCTGGGAAGGGGCTGGAGAATCCCTGAGGGGCTGGGAAGGGGCTGGAGAATCCCTGAGGGGCTGGGAAGGGGCTGGAGAATCCCTGAGGAGATGGGAAGGGGCTGGAGAATCCCTGAGGGGCTGGGAAGGGGCTCAGGCTGGAGAAAAGGAGGCTCAGGGGGAATTTCTGGCTCTGCACAACTCCCTGCCAGGAGGGGACACTGGGGGGATTTGGGATCTGGGAACAGGGACAAGGACAGGAGGAGAGGGAACAGCTCAGGCTGGGCTCAGGTTGGATATTTGGGAATATTCCTTCCTGGAAAGGTTGTCCAGCCCAGGGCAGTGGTGAATCCCCACCCCAGCAGGATTTAAAAGTGGATGTGGCACTTGGGGACAGGGGCAGGGGTGGCCTTGTCAGTGCTGGTTGGACTGATGGTCTGAGAGAGATTTTCCAATCCAAGCAATTGTTTGAGAAAAAGAGAACACAGAGATGTCAGTAAGTGGGAAAAAGCCTCTAAAAAAGGGCTGCAAAGTCACCCCTGCAGGGAGAGACTCCGTGTGTCCCATCACCCTACAGAGCTGGGAAAGGAACAGATGGCAAAACCTACCAAAAATGCAATTATTGCAAAATGCTGTCACTGGAAAGGAGCTGCATTTCAGGACACTGAGCCTTGCAGGTGCCAGAGCAGAAACAGAGGCCAGGGCTGCCTCTGTCCTCAGGTCTGTGAGGAAATGTCACCTCAGCCCTGCTGGAGTGCCACCAGCACCAGCCCTCCTGTGCAAACACCAGGGAGGATTTAAACACTGGAACTGCTCTTGCTCCTCACTTCCCTGCTGTGTGTCAGCAATGACTTCACCCTAGCAAACATGACCAAAGCACCTCTGCAATTTACAGGACTGCCTTGTGCAAGGCCCAAATATAAACTGCAATGTGAGAGGCTCCAAGACACATCCTGAAATGTTCCAGGAGCCCCAAATTGCAGGAGTGTTTCCAGAAGTGCCCATGGAGCAGGAGGGGGATCCAAGCCAGCCCCTGGCCAGGGTTTTGGGGTGTTCCTGGCAGGGGGAGCTGCTCTGCTGATGTCAGTGGGACGCTCACGTTGGGTTCAGGGAAAGAACAACTCATGGAGCATCTAAACTTGTGTTTACTGTTTGTGGGAGTCGCTGTAGCAACAGCAGATAGCACTCAGGGAGAGAATCCCAGGGCTCTTGATGGCTGAGCTCTGCTCTGGAGCCAGCCTGGACAGGAGAAGCCTCCTGAGAGCCTCTCCAGGGCTTCACGTGGCTCTGGGAGAGCTGGGGAGGGATTTGGGACAAGGGCCTGGAGGGACAGGACACAGGGAATGGCTTCCCCTCTGCTAGAAAATGGAATTGGAGGGATATTGAGAAGGAATTGTTCCCTGGGAGGATGGGGAGGCCCTGGAATGGAATTCCCAGATTTGCTGTGGCTGCCCCTGCATCCCTGGAAGTGTCCAAACTGCTGGAGCAGCCTGGGATGGTGGAAAGTGTCCCTATGTGGGTGGAACTGGATGGGATTTAAGGTCCCTTCCAACCCAAACCATTCTCTAATTTAATACCTATGAATATTAAATATGAAAAGAGTCAGAAAATATTTGTTATTTTAAGATCATTCCCACACAAAGTTTTTAGATTGGTAGAAGAGCAACTCCTAATGGATTCTATATCTGGCTGTTATTTCGGGGTAGCTGTGGATCTTAAAATATTCCACGGGGGACTTGGAGGGTGTATTTTAACTTCACATGCTGGTTTTAAAAGCAAATTTAGCTTTAGGAGTGGGACTGTAGCCTCTGCTTTGACAATATTTTAGTGCCTAGCCCCAGGTTGGTGAGAGAGAGCCTGTGGAGCTGCACCCAGCCAAGAGGGCTGGTTTGATAAGGGTTGGGGTTTCCGGGCTGCTGGGCTCAGCCTGCGTCACTCGGTGGCTTTGGGGACATCTCTGAGTTTCTGAGAAGGGTTGAGCTGGGCTCTCTTCCTGCCAGGACAGGGACTCTGGGCTGGGATTCCCTGAAATGAGCAGGAATGGGACGTTCCTGCTGCCCTGACTGCCCTGCAGGCACACGCCCGTTTCACCAGGCTGCTCACTTGAGAAAATGAGCAAAAAAAACCCAAAATTGGGGATGAGTCAAAAGCCACAAACACCAAGAGGAGCTGCACAGGTGCTGCATCTCGCTGGGTGCAAGGCCAGAGGATGCTGTGGGCAAGCTCAGGAAAAAACAAATTCTGAATGAAAATGTGAATGAGCATTTGAAAATCACTCCTGCACTGGAACAGCATCAGAATTCACAGTTTTCCCCTTGAAATCATCCTTAGCCAGAGCTGTTTGCTCCCACTTTATTGTGTCATTGAAATGACCTGAGATATCTCAAGTTTTCAAAATATTTGAGTTGAAATGGTGAATCCATTGTTCAATGGTTTTGGTGCAGAGGTTTGGGCAAGTGGCAATGTTGGTGCTTGAAACCATGGAGGGATCCCTGCTGCTCCCAGGATTCCTGCAGGGAATTTCCCAGGAATGAAGCAGGGAGGCACAAACTGAGGGAAGGAGGGTCCTGATCACCCTGCTAAAAATTCCAGAGAACACTCTGAATGTGTAAAATATTCACTCTTTATTTAACTCATCTCCTGAAACCCAAAAATAAATACAAAATACTTACAGCCAAATTCTCTAAGCCCTCAAATTTCCTAATACACCTCAATATCCTTAATATGTAACAGCTTTGCTTTTTTGGGTTTTTTCCCCTTTTATTACCTAAAATTCAGATTACAGAGTAAAGGAATATCCTGAATATCAGCTCTGGGAATGTGAGTCCTTCAATATCAAGAGCAGATTTCTGTTCTTGGTCCTGCATTCCCTCTTTCTGAGGTGAGGATTGGAAGTGAAGTGACAGTGGCAGCGGGCTCTGCAGACCTGGGCAAGGCTGGAAATCCCCCAAAAGGCTAAAATTAGGGTCTGGTGTCAGAGTGTCAGTGAACCTGTTCCTTCTCCTCCTCCAGGAATGCACACATGCCCTGGCTGTGCTTCCTGAGGAGCCTCAGAGCAGGAGAACACATGATTTGATTGTAACATGCAGGTTTGAGTTTGGCTGAGATGGGTTTTTACCTATTCCTAAATTTATTTTACCTGTGCTGGTTTTATCAATCCCAACAAGTGGTTTGAGCCCTTATGGGTCAACTAATTTATATGATAAAATAATTGAGGGGAAATACTTTAGAAATGAAAATACACAGAGCTTTGTGTGGTTTTGGATATTCTCATCTGCTTTTTGATTGTGCAGGAATGAGACAACTTTCAATGAGCTCTGTGAGCACAGAAAAAAACCAAAAACCATTAACTTCCAATGCCACAGAGATGTGGATTCACCAAATCTTTCAAACGTGTCTGTGCCAGGTTTATCTCTGAATTACCTTTGGCAGGGTTTATTTTCTGTTTATTCTCAGTCATTTAATGGAAGGTGCTGTTTTGTTGTTGAGAGGATCTGTCCTTGGGGACAGACACCAGCACAGGGTGGCAGCTCCTTCCCCTGGGGACATTGGGACAGCAGGGAGGGAGGGGGACACGTCTGGAGCTCAGCTCAGCTCCTGAGTCTGAGCAATCCTGCCCTGTGATGTCACCCGTACCTGCCCGTAGAAACGCTGAATCCATTAGCTCTGACAGATTTATGGGATGAGCATGTGTTACCGGGATTATGAGAAGCAGTTACATTCATGGGGAGATTTTATGATTCACTGTATCCACTCGTGGAAAGCTCGATTTGTACAGCAGAGCTGCCGGGGAGGGGAATGCCCTGTGCTGCGGGCAGGGCTGGAGCTGAGCTCGGTGGGAGCGGGGAGCAGGGTGGGGGGGTTGGGGTGCAGGACTGCTGGGGAGCACTGGGGTGTGGGGCTGGGGGCACAGAGCCAGCACAGCTGGGGAGCCAGGGAAACAGGGAACAGGGCAGGAGTGGGGAGCAGGGGAATGGGGAGTGGGATTAGGAGTGGGGAGCAGGGCCAGGAATGGGGAGTGGGATTAGGAGTGGGGAGCAGGGCCAGGAATGGGGAGTGGGATTAGGAGTGGGGAGCAGGACCAGGAATGGGGAGTGGGATTAGGAGTGGGGAGCAGGGCCAGGAATGGGGAGTGGGATTAGGAGTGGGGAGCAGGGCCAGGAATGGGGAGTGGGATTAGGAGTGGGGAGCAGGGTCAGGATTGATCAGTAGGGTTAGGATTGGGGAACAGGGCCAGGATAGGGAGCAGGGTCGGGATGGGGAGTATGATTAGGAGTGAGGAGAAGGGTCAGGAATGGGGAGCAGGGTCAAGGAGTGGGGTTCATGGCTGTTGGTGTTCAGGGCTGTTAATGTTCAGGGCTGTTGATATTCGGGGCTGTTGGTGTTCAGGGCTGTTGTGGTTCAGGACTGTTGGTGTTCAGGACTGTTGGTGTTCAGGGCTGTTGGTGTTCAGGGCTGTTGGTGTTCAGGGCTGTTGATATTCGGGGCTGTTGGTGTTCAGGGCTGTTGGTGTTCAGGACTGTTAATGTTCAGGGCTGTTGGTGTTCAGGGCTGTTGGTGTTCAGGACTGTTAATGTTCAGGGCTATTGGGGTTCAGTGCTGTTGGTGTTCAGGGCTGTTGGTGTTCAGGGCTGTTGGTGTTCAGGACTATTGGTGTTCAGGGCTGTTGGTGTTCAGGGCTGTTAATGTTCAGGGCTGTTGGTGTTCAGGGCTGTTGGTGTTCAGGGCTGTTGGTATTCAGGGCTATTGGGGCTCAGTGCTGATAGGAGCAGCACTTTTGTGGCTCAGTGCTGACGGGGAGCCGTGGCTGCTGCGGGGCTCAGCAGCGGGAGCACATCCCGCGGGCGGCGGGCAGGCCGATCCCGCAGCGCAGCCGGGGCGGGGGGGCCGCGGTGACGCTGCCGAGCGCAGCCCTGCCCTGCCCTGCCCTGCCCCGCCCGGGGGGCGCTCGGTTCCCCCAGCCGCGGGGGCCGGGCCGGGCCGGCGGGCGGGGACTGGCGGCGGCGGCCGGGACAGCGAGCGGCGGCCGCGTGATGAGGGAGCGGAGCGGCTGCTGCGGCTCGGGCCCCGCCATGCAGGGGCAGCCCCAGTACATGTCCGTGTGCCTCTTCGCAGAGGAGCCCTACCAGAAGCTGGCCATGGAGACGCTGGAGGAGCTCGACTGGTGCCTGGATCAGCTGGAGACCATCCAAACCTACCGCTCCGTCAGCGAGATGGCATCCAACAAGGTGAGCCCGGCACCGGCATGCGGAGCGGGGATGCGGAGCGGGGATGCGGGACGGGGATGCGGGATGGGGATGCGGGATGGGGATGCGGGATGGGGATGCGGAGAGACGCGGGGCTCTGAGCCTGATCCCGAACTGTCCTCGTGTCTGTCCAGGACTGTGGCTCAGTTAGTTACGGTGAAGGGGATGCGGGTCCCCCCGCGGGAACGCGTCCAGGGGGAACTCGCTGCGGGTGGCGAGGGGAGAGCGATCCAGGAGGGAGCGGGGAGAGCGATCCGGGATTGTCTGGGGAGCACGATCAGGGATTGTCTGGGGAGCACGATCCGGGATATCGGGAAGAGCGATCGGGGATGGAGAGGGGAGAGCGATCCGGATTGTCTGGGGAGCACGATCCGGGATTGTTTGGGGAGCACGATCCACGATTGTCTGGGGAGCACGATCAGGGATATCGGGGAGCACGCTCCGGGATTGTCTGGGGAGCACGCTCCGGGATATCGTGGAGAGCGATCCGGGATATCGTGGAGAGCCCGATCGCTGCCGCAGGCTCATTTCCGGAAATTAAAGAGGTTTCAATTAGCGCCCGTCTCTTGGAGCCGATATGAGCAGGAACACTGTGCAAACGCCCGCATTTAGCAAATCATCACGCCAGAAGTTAATTAACTTCATTGCTGTCTGGCCGTAATAACGGCGAACTTTAAACATTGTGGGTCAGGTATTTCACGGCTGTTTTGGCTTTCGGTGACGTTTTAATTCGGTTTTTAATGCGCTGGGCTGGCAGCGCACGGGGAGGGTGGGCAGGCGGGGATGGTGACAGGGAATCGGCTCCGCGGAGCTTCCCACTGCTCCGAAGGGCACTTGTGAGTATTTCTGCACAGAAAAAAAGCGCTGAAGTAAAGCAAGGAAAGCCCGTGGTGTTTAAAGTCGGGGGAGCAGGAGGAGAGCAGAGTGCCAGGAGTGTCCTGACAGGCAGCAGGGAGTGAAACGCGAGCTGCGGGCGCCTGTGTGCAACTTTTGGGAGTTGATGCTCCAGCTCGGCTCCAGCATCTCCCGGAGCCCGCCCGTCCTGGCACAGCCCCGGGCACAGCCCCGGGCACAGCCCCGGGCCAGCCTGGCAGCTCCCAGCCCGCTCCTGCCCCTTCAGGGATCCCAGACAGTGCCCGCTGGAGTTGTCACAGTCACAAATTCCCAGCCCCGTGCCTGTCACAGCCAAGTCCTTGCCCGGCTGAGATGGTCTTAAACCCACTTTTGCACCACCCCGATGCTGATGTTTTTTTCTTTCTGATTGGAAATGACTGCAGTCAGAAATGATGAATCAGAAACTGAATTTATGGGAAAAAGTTGAGCAAAGAAATGCCATGTTGTATGACTTGCCTCTTCTGGTAGTGATTACCACGATGTGCAGGGGCAAAGGAAGCAGTAAAAGTTTTACAGACCGAGCTTTCAAGAAAGAAATATTATTTTTTTCGTTTGAGTTTGTATCGAGGGAACCCTGGATGAAAGTTGAGAAGGGTTCAGGCTGCACATCCAGTGTGAACACTACACTCTTAAGTTTGAGGTTACTTTTTTTTTTTTCTCTGAATGACAAATCTGGCCTCGTGAAGGTGAAACTAAATTGCTTTTGTAGCACTTTGCAGTTGCGATACTTGGGGTGCAGATGGCTTGCAGCTGCCTCGAGCAAAAGCTTCCTGAAACTTTGTTCTTTCATAACCCCTTTCTGAAATGTCTGCGCTTTTTTGGTTAACTTCCAGTTTCACAGTTTTCAGCTGTGAAAGAGAAGCATGAAATGGCCTCACACCTCGCTTGCCTTCGCTCTGGAGCTGTAAATATTGTCACAAATCACGGCACGGTTTGGGTTGGAAAGTTTGGTTGCAGTGCCTGATGATTTTTTTGGTGGGGTTTGGTGGCAGATGATGAGCAGTCCGGCAGTGCCGGGTCTCTCCTGCACCTTCAGGAGGAGGCTGCAGCCTCCCTTCCCCGCTCCCAGCATCCCGTCCCAGCGCCAGCTCCGCTCCGGGGCATCTCCATTTGTCACCGCCGAATAGCGAAGCCGGCAGATGTTTTGAAAACAGGATGCTTGGACTGCGCATTATTAAAGAAAAAACGGAAAGAGAAACAGTCTAGATAGGAAGAAAGCAAATGGGCTCGGCATGCTCCCAAGAGCAGCAGCAGAATAAACACTGACCTATCTTCCTGACCTCCGCTCTCGCCAGTTCCTGGCCCCGCGCCACCCAAGCCAAACTACGTCATTTGAGCCTGATAGTAGGCATGGCACAGCTGTTGCAAGTGTGACTCGAATTTCCTGTCTCCTTCCTGACAGACGTAGTTTAGAAAATCCAGAGTTGCAACAACAGCGCCGAGAGAGGCAGAGAGGGAGGCTCTCGGCATCCGTGCGCGCAGGGGCAAAAAAAAAAAAACCCAAAAAAAATACCCAAAAAATAAAAAAGGAGGCAGCGGAGGGGGAAGAGCCATGCGGGACGGCAGCCGGGCTTTGAGCTGATGGGGTTCGGCAGGCAGCGATTAAAACATGTGCGTATTCCTCGTTCAGGCGGGAGTTGGCGGCAGGAGCAGCGGGGGAGTGAGCGGGGCTGTGCTGGCAGCGGGAGCCGCGGGACCCGCAGTGCCACCCGCAGGGGTCCCACGGAGAGCTGGCACTGAGCGAGTGCTGCTCCCCCTGATGCTGGCACACAGTCCCGGGCCATTTCCAGCGCTAAGCAGCCCGGGCTGCCTGCAGAACTAACCGTGCACAGCGCTCGTCTTTCTAGTTTAGAGAAAAAAAACAATAACCTGCCCAAGTACCCGTTTGCAGCTGCCGTAAAGGAAGTTTATTTTCCTAACACTGGATTTCCTAACATCTTTTGCTGGGAGCTGATAGGGCCCTGCAGCTTTGCACTGAGACAAAATAACCTGGAAGGAGCTCTGCAGGCACTCCTGAGAGACCAAACCACACTTATTTGCATTATTGTTGTGTATATACTCAATTTTTTCCTGCTTTTATCACCCTGTCCAGCTTCCAGCTCAGACAGCTGCTGTGTCAGAGGATTTGTGACTCAGTGATGATGAAGAAGGGGATATTTTCTGTCTTGGCATTAGGCAGCTGTCCTCAGCCTCACTTTGCTGCAGATGGGACTGCTCTAGTCCCTAATTTGGGATCTGGGGCAGGATGTGCTCAGTGCATCCCCTGGATTGTGAGAAGGAGCAGGTCTTTTTCCCAGCTGAAATTCTGGCTTTGCCAGCTCCAGGTTGTTATGGGGCCATCACATCCTAAAATGAAGGGGTGGGGAGCAGGGATTGTTCCTGCAGGGATGCAGCCCAAACACAGATCCCTGCACAGACCTGAGCAGCACCTTTGCCTCTCCTGAAATCAGACCAGGCTAATTCAGAGTTTGCTGCAGCCGTCGGGTCCAGAGAACAGAATTTGTGCTCTCTGGGGATATCGAGAGTTTAAACAGAGTGTGAGTGGCGTCCTCTCATGACTTTACAAACTCTCTTGTCTCTACCCAAACTGTTACTTGGAGGACTCTTCCTTTGCAAATCCTCAAACTCTGTCCTTGCAGCTCTTGGAGATGTTTCTGTTATTCCCGAGTGCTGGGTAACTCAAGCCTTGTCCCGCTAGCACAACTGCTCCGTGTTCCCCGAGCCGCAGGATAAACACGGCCGCTCTCATTCTGCTTGGATTTCAAAGGGCATTTCGCTCAGAAAAGCGGAGCAAGGCCGCAGCTCGCTTCGGGAGAGGGCGGCTGGATAAACATCTGGCCACGAATGTAAACTGCGCTGGAGGTCGCGGCCAAGTGCCAGCGGTGGATGTGCCGGGCTGCACAAAGTCCCTTCCCTCCAGCCTGGCAGCCCCCAGCCCCGTCCCCCCTTTTCCTACGTGATGTTTCCCTTCAGCGGTGCCGAGCTGTTTAGTCTTCCCCTGGCTTTGCGCTGGGACTTCCTTTGTTTAATCTCCGCACAAAGCCGGGGTTTGTTGGCTGCGGCAGCCGGCGGAACAAAGGCACTTCCACGTCTGCTGTTTTTCCAGGCGGGATGAATCACTGAGCTCCGCTCGGTGCGGGCATTCCCGCACAGCCCCGCGCTCCCCGCGCAGCTTTGACGTCGCTCTTTAACCCTTCACTCGCCGCCCGTGCAGCCGCCGCTGCCGAGCGGGACCCCGCGCTGTCGGCATGCTGCAGGAGGTAGGAGCTGGTTTTGGGGATATTCCTCCTCGGTCTGAAGGGGTTTTTTTTTGGAGGGTTTTGGGGATGTCCTTGCGCTAGAGGACAGGGCGCTGCGTTCCTCCGGCGCTGCGGGTTTGCAGGAGGGGTGAGCAGGAGCTTGCAGGGAGCAGCTCTGCGTGCTGGCTCTGACCCAGGCTGGGAACCCCTCGGGGTTTGGGGAGCTTGTTCCCCGTCAGCTCCTGTGTATCAGCCTCAGCAGCATCAGAAATGGACTTTGGGGTGGCTGCCCCTGCGTCCTCCTCCCGTGCTTATTGCCCTCTAAAGGAAATCATTCTGGGGGTGTCAAACATGCCCTAAAAGCAGGGTGGAATAATGGGGCCATACTTATTTAATAATGTGTTATTTTGTCCTTGTGAACCTTCTGGGCTGTCTGTCCAGATATCTTGGTTAAACTGCTTCAGACATTTGAAAAATTGGAATGTTGGAAAGCTGCAGCATTGGCTGTGGGATGTGTGGGGACAGGATTAGGAGACAGTGTCACCCTCCTGGAGCAAAGGGATTTGGAGTGCTGGATGCTTTCCCATCCTCTGGGATGTTGTGGGAAAAGCCCATCCAAGGGGGATCCCTTGGGCACTGCTGGTGCAGAGATCAAGGTCTCGGCAGTGGAATTTTGGTTCAAATCCTCCCCAGGAGCATTTTGGGGAACTGTCACCCATCCTGGGGCCACAACGGTGCCCAGAACCTTCTGGTGTGTCCTTTAACCAATTCTGGTTTTCCTGGGATGTGATGGGGTTTTAAAAGTTCTGCATTCTCAGACTTTTACGTTATAACACGTCAGGGTGGGGCTTAAATAAATAATAGCTCAAAGGCAGGTTCAAAATGAATCATGGGCTGAGGGCAGCACTGGAGAGTGACTAAATGTGGGGAGCAGGGACCTGTGTGGAGTGAAGGATCCTGGTGACATCCCAGAGGAGCAGCATCACTTGGGATGAAGGAGCTGAGAAGGATTTCAGGGCAGTCCTAAGCCTCATCCTTGCTTCCCAGTGATTTTTGTGGACAGCCTGACTCCAAACTCCTCATCCTTTCCCCCAGTTGTGTTCCACAGGGCTGATCCAAATATTTGCATGTAGTGAAATGAATTGAAAGATGTTGAGTTATCAGAGGCAGGAGAAGTTGTGGGGATGGTTTGGGATGGAGATTCACCCTCAGAGCTCTGAGAGGAGAGATTGCCCCGATTAAAGCCTGGCTTAAAGCAAACAAACCAGAAGAGCCTCACCTTGCTGCTGGTTTAGCACAGCTGGGCCAACGGCAGCAGAAGGATTCTGAGGAGCATTTGCCTATCTCTGTGTGAGAAGGAGTTTTCATTTAATTTTATCTCCATTAATTAGTGCCTTCTGTATGAGTTTGATGCCTGCATTAGGCTCATTTTCATTTTGGCAGGACCAGCTGCCACGTTTTTGGGGGATGCTGAGCTACACCAGCTCCTTCCCTGGGTTTTCACTGCCCTCTTCCCAGGTCTCCCTCTTTATCCCATGTTTTGCTGAAGAAAACAAACTTCTGTTGATTCAAAGTTGCCAGAATTTTATTCTTTTTTTCCAAACACGGGCATCTTAGAAAAGTCTTCTGAGGGCACAAAGTCATTTGAATTTTCCAAAGCCTGTTCTCCTACTCAGGTAAAACCCCAGCTGAATTTGCCTAAATGATGACTTCAGAGCTTGATTCAAATTTAAATTAAATTTAAATTGCTGCTTGGTCCAATTTACAAAACCCCGTGTTTAATTGCATCTCTCTCTTGTTAAATGACGTTCGTTGTTATTTTGGGGGGTTTTTTCTGATCGTGGGTATCCTCCAGCCCCAATTCCAGCATCTCCTGGCTGCCCAGAGCAGTGGGAGGGCTCTGTGAGCTCGGGGGAGGTTCTTTGCTTTGTGGCTTTCCTGATGCATCACTCGGTTTCCTCTGGCACCAGGGTTTGCAGGGGTGTGACTGACACAAAATTTGGGGCTGGGATGTGCAGCTGCTGCAGCTCTCTCTGCTCTCAGGGCCACAGATGTTGGCAGGGCTTTCTTCACTCAGCCTCAGCTGGAGGTTTGCATTCCGTGCTGCTGGGTCCCAGCATCTCACCTTCCTCAGTCTCCTTTTGCTCTCAGCACATCCAGCTCTCATCCAGCTGGTAGAATTCCAAAGGTGACATTGCAGAGTGAGTGGTTTGGGCAGTTTCTGCTTTTATTTACTTGCTTCTCCCCAGAGGGAAGAGTAAAAGCAGTGCTGGGATGAAGGATTGGTGTGGATGCTGAGCATGCTGCTCTGGGAAGGTGGGACTGATGTGGGGAGTTATCCCTGGCCTGGGATGTGCCTTTTGTGTGGTTCTTCCTCCCAGCAGAGCCATTTGTGTTATAAAATGCACCTTTCAGTGGGAGAGAGACAGGAAATCCACACAAAACCCAACCAGATGAGCTGCAGACTCCAGATGGAGCTGCCAAAAGAATGGAGCAGGAGAGATCTGTTCTGGATATTGGATGGACAGAAAGCAAACTGAGCATCCTCCAAAGGATCCCAAAGCTTCAGACCAAGCCAAACCTCTCTGCTGGGGTTTTTTCCACCCAAGGAGACCAACAATGTGTCCTTTGTCCCATCACACAGCCAGGAAAACTGTCCAAGGCTGGGTTGGACAGGGCTTGGAGCAGCCTGGGATGGTGGAAGGAGATTTTCAAGGTCCCTTCCAGCCCAAACCAGTGTGGGATTCTCTGAAAGCTTAAACTCGGCCAGTCCTGGTATTTCACATCAATTCAGACAGATGGAAACACAGCCCAAGGGTGTGGGCAGTGCTGCTGGATACTGGGATTGGGATCCAGGGGCAGTGGTGTTAGAATATTGAGGCAGGGACTCAAGGCAGTGGTGTTGGATACACCAGGATTAGGATCCAAGGATTTGGATCCATTGGTAGTGGTGTTGGACATTCTAGGACTGGGACAGTCCAGGATTGGGATCCATGGGCAGCAGTGTTGGACACCCCAGGATTGGGATCCAAGGACTGGGATCCATGATCAGTGATGTTGGACACCCCAGGATTGGATCCATGGTCAGTGGTGTTGGATACCCCAGGATTGGATCCATGGTCATTAGTTTTGGACACCCCAGGATTGGATCCATGGTCAGTGGTGTTGGATACCCCAGGATTGGATCCATGTTCATTAGTTTTGGACACCCCAGGATTGGATCCATGGTCAGTGGTGTTGGATACCCCAGGATTGGATCCATGTTCATTAGTTTTGGGCACCCCGGGGCCGGACCCAGCACAGGCAGCAGCAGCAGCAGGTCCGGCCCCGGGGCTCCGGGGATTCTCCAGGTGCTCGCCCCACGCCGGGCTCGGGGTTTGCAGGAGCACAGCGCTGCTTTCTGCGTGACCCCAGCCCTTCCCCGCGGCGGCCGGGGGGGATTTTCCTTCCCCAGCGCTGAGTAACACCCGGAATTTTTGGGAACGGAGCAATCCCGAATCGCGGTGCGGCAGCACGAACGAATCCCCGGCGCTCTCCTTGGGCAGGCTCCTGCAGGGAGCTTTTCCTTTCCGGCATTCGGAGCAATTTGCATATTTGGAGTCTCATTTGGCTGGAAACGAGCTGGAAATGCCCCAGTGCTGCAAACACTCAGCTCCAGCTTCCAATGCATCATTTTTTTTAAGCCCCGTGTTGCGTAAATCCCGTCCCACCCAAGGGAGGTTCTGCTGCTCTCAGAAATGCTAAACTTCACGAGGGGGGAGGAGGAAAAAATCTGAATATTGTTCTGTCTACATCAGATAGATGTTCTTGCTTTCATGAGCAGCCACATGCTGATTTATGGCAACCTGCTATTTATTTATCAACATTTACATTGTGGATTTCTAAATTATTCTAATAACATCAGGCCAACAAGTTGGTCATGATGTTGCTCCTTTAAAGTTTGCCTTTGAACATCTCTATAAATCAAGGCTGCTTTGATGTGAAATTGGAGATTTCATAAGCTTGTGTTTACTTTTGGGTTTCCAAAATCAGCTGAAGGGAAAACAAAAAAAAAAAAAACCCAAAAAACAAATAGTATTTTGTATCTCATTAAAAAGAGTTTCTAGCGCATTAAACGTGATATTGTTTTAGGAAATAAGAACTAGAAAGAGCTGCAAAAGAAATTTGATTTTTTTTAATGACTGATAGTTGACTGCAACCATTCCACTTTTCCTTAGGCACTGAAATATGACTGAAAACTTTCTCCTTTAGTGCTGTTTAGTGTGAAACAGGCTCGTGGTTTGGTTTTTTTGTTGTTTTGGTTTTTTTTAATTTAAGCACTAAATGCACCTCCCATGATTCACCATGGAGTTCCTAGGAAGGAAAATCGATGGGAATTATGAAGTAACAAGGACAGCTGCAAATTTGTTTGCCACGGTCCTTTCTGTAAGTGATGTAAGAGCAGGAACAGACAGATAAGCGAGGTTACTGCTGCTCCAAATGCAGGAATTTTAACTCTTGACTTCCAGACTTTCCAAGAAATGCTGCACAATTCCAAAATCCAGGAGTTTGGTTCGGTGCAGGGCAGGAATGAGAGAGTTGGGAGTAACAAATATTCCTTCAGTGGGGTGACATTAATCCATTGATCCCATTTTTTTTTTTTTAACCTGGAGCAGTGTCACATCCATCCCAGACAAAAGCATCCGTGATCTCTGGGATGAGTAATTTCCCTCCTGTGTGTAAATCATTTCCGACGGGACTCGGGGCAGGTGAGGGGCGGCTCTTCCCACCTCCCAGAGCGGGATCATCCCGCGAATCCCCAAAAAAAACCAAAAACGAGCTGCTCCGTGCAGTCCCACCAAGGTTTAATTGCGCCTCTGGACCTGCGCTAATTACCGGATAATTAAGCGAGGAGGATTCATCCTCAGCGAAAGTAACCCCGGCCCCACAAATCCTTTTGTTCTGGGGATTTCGAGGAGAGCCGGGGTTTATAAACACGGAATGGGCAGCGAGATTCCCGCATCAAAGCGCGGGGCAGGATCCCTGCGAGCGCTGCTCTTTCATCTCCTGCTCCCTCCTCAGCATCACCCGGGCTGGTTTGCTGAGCTGCCTCTTTGCATAAGGGCTCCTGGCCTCGGGGAGCCCCAGCTGGGCTTCAAAGGGTTCCCAAGGGTTCCCTTGGAACATCTCTACAAACTCCAGAGGGAGTGGGGATAGCAGCAGGGCTCATCACTGAGGGATGGCTGGAAGGGCCAAGGGCTGTGGGTGCTTCTTGCTGACCCTCCAGAGTTGTTCTTAACATAAAGAGCCAGAAAAGTGGGGATTTCCACATTAAATCATCATCCCAGTCCCCACTGGGGCCATATAGTGGAATCCCGGAGTGGTTTGGGATGGGAGGGATCCTAAGCCCATCTCATCCCACACCCCAGGCTGCTCCCAGCCCCAGTGTCCAGCCTGGCCTTGGGCACTGCCAGGGGTCCAGGGGCAGCCATTTCTCTGGGAATTCCATCCCAGCCTTGCCCTGGGAACAATTCCTTCCCAGTATCCCACCCATCCCTGCCCTCAGGCAGTGGGATCCATTCCCTGTGTCCTGTCCCTGCATCCCCTGTCCCCAATCCCTCTCCAGCTCTCCTGGAGCCCCTTTAAGCCCTGCAAGGTCATGGTAAGGTCACCCTGCATCCCCCAACACGGCTGGGCTCCTAAATCTGTCAAATCTAATCATAAATTAGGCCAAATTTTTTTCTTTTACATAAAAATGAAGCACATTTTGTTAGGATGGGGTGACAGAGCTGCCCTTGGTGCCACCCCCACCACCCTCCCAGTGCCCCTCACCGAGGATTTCCATGTCTGGAACCAGAGCTCCTTTGTAAAAGGCACGGGGATCATTATTAGTTACAAAAATTAATGAAAACAACAGCGCGGGCCGCAAATGGGCATTACCGTAATTACCCGCGTGGCTGGTGGGCGTTACCGTAATTGCAGGCGGCGCTCTCCAGTCCCCGATCCCGGCGTTTGCTCCAGTTGGAATTTTCTCCTCGCTCCCTGCAATCTGTTTGTTTTCCCCGTGGCTGTGGCACGGATTTAAGGTCGGGATTGCTACGGGGGGGTGCCATTGATCCCTGCAGAGCCATTCCCGGGAAGCAGCGCCGCCCCAGAGCATCCTGACACCAAGGAAAAAATCCCAAAAACCCGCCACGGGCACTGGGGTGCCCCGGTGTTTTTTGAAAGGGGGGTGTGTGATAGAGTAAATCCTGCTTAGCTTGGTGCCAGCATCCTTGGGATGACAAATCCCAATAAACTTTGCAAATCCTGTGGGAATTCCCACAGCTCCGGGAAGCTCAGCTGGGTTTGAGCCCCGCAGTCCTTTTGGCAGTGCTGGGATTCTGCTGCCCGTGTTTATAAAAAGCTGCTGGTTAAAGGGCTGGAAAAATGAGGGAGATTAAGGCTGTGGAGGGCAGATTCCTGGGACCCCGAGGATTTTTTCTCTGCTGCAGATGCCTGGGGTGACCTTGTGGTGGCCACTTAATTGCTGCGTGCCTCGGTGGAAAGGCAGTGGCCGCCCTTTGTGCTTTGTGAGGCCACTTGTGAGGTAAAAACATTTTTATCAGCTGTTTGTCCAGCTCATTGATCTGAAAGGGAGCATTGTAAGGAAACCTCGGCTGGTTGGAAGTGGTTGGTGCGATCATCTGCTGCTGTTTTGCTGCTGTTGGAAGGGCTGGGGGCAGGGAAATGCTGCAGCACAGGCTGGGGGGGCTCCCGTGTGCTGCACGGACTCACTGCCAGGGGACCCGGGGTCAGGGCTCCCCTCCCCTGCCTCGGCTCCCAGCCCTCCTGCTCCCACTCCAAGCTTTTGCCTTGGCGTGTTCAAAAGGGTTTTTTATCCCTCGTGCTTGGCAGGAGACCCTGTGGGACAAAATCTGTGTCCCAGCGCTGTGGGATGTGTTCCTGGGCAGCCAGAATCCTTCACATCCCAACCCTGTCTGTGACCCACGGGATGCCAGCCTTCACATCCCAATCCTGTCCATATCCCATGGGATGCCAACCTTCACATCCTAATCCTGTCCATATCCCACGGGATGCCAACCTTCACATCCCAATCCTTCCTGTGACCCATGGGATGCCAACCTTCACATCCCAATCCTGTCCCTATCCCATGGGATGCCAACCTTCACATCCCAATCCTTCCTGTGACCCATGGGATGCCAACCTTCACATCCCAATCCTTCCTGTGACCCATGGGATGCCAACCTTCACATGCCAATCCTGTCCATATCCCATGGGATGCCAACCTTCACATTCCAATCCTTCCTGTATCCCATGGGATGCCAACCTTCACATCCCAGTCCTTCCTGTGACCCATGGGATGCCAACCTTCACATCCCAATCCTGTCCCTATCCCATGGGATGCCAACCTTCACATCCCAGTCCTTCCTGTATCCCATGGGACAGGATTTAAGCTGTTTGACTTAAGTCTCACCGTGTGATGGTGAGAATAGGGTTGGCTGGGATATTGGGAAGGGATTCTTGGCTGGGAGGGTGATGAGGGGCTGGAATAGAATTCCCAGAGCAGCTGTGGCTGTTCCTGGATCCCTGGCAGTGCCAGGTTGGAGCAGCCTGGGACAGAGTGTCCCTGCCATGGCAGGGCTGGGATGGGATGGAATTTAGGATTTAGGGTCCTTCCCAAGCCAAGTCATTCCATGATTCCCATTTTCTGTGGCACTGGCAGGTTGCTGTGGGAGGCGACAGCAGGGACAGCAGGGATGGAGGTGGCATTGTCCCAGCAGGTCACCCCCCACCTTTGGGCTGCCCAAAAAAAGGGAGGCACCATCAGCTTCCCACCTCTGCTGGTGCAGAATTTCAGGAGATGAGTCACAGCCCGCTGTGCTGCAGGGGCCGGGGCTGGGCTGGATCCCCCCGGGCGTTTGAGCCGAGCCGTGCCCAGCCCGGGGCTCGGGGAGCGGGGCCGGATTTTGGGCTGCGGCCGCTCCTCAGGCGGGGCAGCCCGTGCAGCATCCCGGAGGGGCTGGCAAAGCGTGTCACTGCAGACATGGCCCTTTATTTCGGGAATCCTGGCCTCTGGCGAGAGCTGTGCTCCCGGCACAGGCACCAAGGGCGTCCTGAGCAGGGAGGGATGCGCATCCCGGGATCCCGAGCACTAAGGGATTTTCTTTGGATTCCGTGTCAAGGACAGCTCCAGCTCCCTCATAAAGGGATTGCTCGCAACAAGAACTGCAGAACTGATTAAATATTGAAATTTGGATTGTGAATCACGCGGAATGGTTGGGCTTGGGAATGACCTTAAAGCTCTTCTCGTTCCACCCCCTGCCTTGGGCAGGGACATTACAGAATTTACATTACGTTTTAAGAATGAACGTACGAATTTATGAATTGCAGTTACAGATTTAAGGTGATTATTTCTTTTATGTCTTATCTGAAGGATATTTCAGCTTGTAAAGGGTAATTTTGCTGGTTGCTGCGTTTTGCCCTTTACCACAGATTGATCACACTGAAAATGTGACAAGCACTTTTAAAAATCCGGCTGGGAATATTCTGAAAGTCCCTGTAAAGGAATAGGATTAAAGCAAGGCAGGAAGGGAGAGGAGGCTGCTGCCTGCTTTTCCCTCCTTATTTAAATATTCCCGGAGCTTCCTCCATTTTAATTTTCCCATAAAACATGGCTGTGTTAGCCGAGCTGACAGAACCAGCATCATCATTTCCCTGGCTGGGCTCATCTCCCGCCGAGTGGGGACCCCCTTCAGGAGCCGAGCGAGCAGCAGCATCCCAAATTCCCGAATTCCCCAGCGCTTCCAGGCACGCAGCCGGCTCCGTGCGGATCCATCCCCGTCCCTTTGCGCCTTCCCGGATCTCGCTCCCGCATCCACCCACGGGCAGGATGCGCTGCCAGCCTTGCCTTAGGCTGGGATTAGCGGCTGCCGGGTTCTGCGGGGTCTCTGCCGCCGATGAACGCTGATTTTGGGGGGTCGGGAAAGGCTCCTCCGCCGCCGGAGCGGCGATTTCTCCCGCAGGATTTGTGCTGGCTTGCCAGAAGCTTTCCAAAATGCCTGAAGCCAACTATTTGTTATCGGTGTCTTGGGGTTACATTAAGGTGGGTTTAATTCCTGGAGGATTGTTAATTACCGAATTATTAATGGCTGCTTGCTTTATTTATTTATTTTTTCTTTTTGTTCTGTGTTGCTCGGAGAAAGCCTCTGTGAGGAAAAGATGCTTTAAAAATGCGGATTTCTGTGTGTTTTGGCTGATCATGTGTGTAGTGTGCATGCAGAGTCCATGGATGTCTTTTTTTTTTTTTTTTTTTTTTTTTTTTTTTGAGAGGAATTCGGTGTTGCAGGATAAAATGATTCAGCAGTGAAAATGTTGAATTATAAAATCAGCAGGATCACAGCATGGATATCAAAGGGAATAATGCCTGAATCCCACATTTTGCTGAATGATCCTCAGATTCAGGGCGTATTTCTCCTCTGGATTTGCAGTCGCCTGTTTGTTTAATACAAAATGGAGCAAATTTAGAGCACCCAGAACAAAAGAAGGTTTAGGGATGGGAAATCTCGACCTGAGATAAAAATCTGAGCTTTCAGTGAGATTTATCTGAGACGTTCTCTCCTCGTTTGTGGCAGTAACAATTAATGAGCATCCTTAGAGGAAATTAATTCCGTGGGCTGAAAAGAAATACCCAGTCATGGTGATGCCGAGCAGGATGGAAATGAAACCATCTGTTCGCCCGACTCCATCCCAGATATCCCAGGAATTCTGCGTGATGGGGGAGCCTCCCGTGCTGGGGCAGTGCGGATTTGGGCCAGGATCCCATAAAAATGCCATTTTGCTGTGCTCTCCCCCCCGCAGTTCAAGAGGATGCTGAACCGGGAGCTCACCCACCTGTCCGAGATGAGCCGCTCCGGCAACCAAGTGTCCGAGTACATTTCCAACACTTTCCTGGGTAAGGAATGAACCCCGAGGGTTTGTTGTTTTTCTTTCGGGAAGGGTTAAGGGCAGCCTGATCGCCCCCATTCACAGCTCTCCTCTTGGGGTTTTCACTTTCAATGGCTGCGGGGAGGGGGAGAAGGGTGTTTGGGGGAGTGTATCCACAGAGGAATTCCTTCCCCAGCCCCGGGATGCTTCTGGGAGGGTTCCATGGGATGGTTCGGGTGGGTTCCATGGGATGGTTCTGGGAGGGTTCCATGGGATGGTTCTGGGAAGGTTCCATACGATGGTTCTGGGAGGGTTCCATGGGATGGTTCTGGGTGGGTTCCATGGGATGGTTCTTGGAAGGTTCCATGGGATGGTTCTGGGAGGGTTCCATGGGATGGTTCTGGGAGGGTTCCATGGGATGGTTCTGGGAAGGTTCCATGGGATGGTTCTGGGAGGGTTCCATGGGATGGTTCTGGGAAGGTTCCATGGGATGGTTCTGGGAGGATTCCATGGGTGGCTGCCTTATGCAATGCTGGGTTTTTGTGGTGACCTTAGGGAAAGGACAAAGTCACACTGAGCCAGCTGCAGCCACTGCCTCCTTCAGCTGCTCCTTCCCTTCAGAGATGGGTTCAGGCTAAATCACCCCCAACATTTTATTCATTGCTTTGTGGGAATCTGCTCATTTGGCAGCAGAAATAATTAAAAATAAAAAAAAAAGGAAAAAAAAAAAAGGGAATACTTTGCATTTCATTCATTCTGTAGGAGCTCTCAGCTCCACAGACATGAATGAATCCTCTGTGTCAACGTTTGTTAGGAGAAACAGGATTTTCTCAGGAAGCAGCTTCAGGATTTGTGACCATTTGCATCTGAAATGAGGAGCCTCATATTTCTAGACATCCCTGAATCCAGCAGCTCCAAAGGCTGAGTGTCTGTGGATGCTGGGGATTCATGCCCTGAGGCTGGAAGGGCCCCACTGCATTCCCTGTGTGACACACAATTATTCCCATTAAGGATTTTAAAGTGATCCCAATATCCAGCTGCAGCTGGAACTGCTGCCTGCATTTAGGACTCTCCACAGCATGAATAATCCATGCAAGTTTGGAGCTGCTTTGTGGGAATGCATTGATTTTACTGCTCAGCTGAATGCAGAGCATGAATTCAGGCAGGATGGGGATGCACAAAGGGGAAAATCAGGGATTTGACTGCTGCTCAGCTCTTCCCACACCTGAGTGTGGAGCAGGAATTGCTAAAGTGACCACCAAAAATAAACCCCACAAACACTCAGGTTATCAGAGGCTGGATCCCAGCAGGGGCTGATGAGCCAGAGCTGCTGCTGGGGTTGTTTTATTCATGGAATTCCAGACTGGTTTGGGTCAGGAGGGACTACAAGGGTCCTTTAGTGCCACCCCTGCCATGGCAGGGACACCTCCCACTGTCCCAGGGATGCTCCAAACCCCAATGTCCAACCTGATCTTGGACAATTCTAGGGATCCAGGGGCAGCCACAGCTGCTCTGGGCACCTGTGCCAGGAATTCCTGCCCAATTGGGAATTCCTGCCCAATATCCCATCCCTGCCCTCTGGGGATCCATTCCCTGTGCCTGTCCCCCCATCCCTTGTCCCCAGCCCCTCTCCAGCTCTCCTGCAGCCCCTCCAGGCCCTGCCAGGGGCTCTGATCTCTCCCTGGATCCTTCTCCTCTCTCCCAGCCTGGCTCCATGGATTGTTCTGGACTGTCTCCAGCAGCTCCATGTGTGAATTCCTGCTATTTCCAGGCTGCTCCATTCCCCTGGCAGGGCTGGACAATGCTCAGTTCATCCCCTCTGTGATGCCATTCAGGGCTTGGCACTGAGAGGAGCAGGATCTCCAGATTGGGGCAGATTGCAGCCTGATTGCTCATCTTTAAAAAAAAAAAAAAAATAGGCAAAAAGCTTTTAAGAGGATCATCAGTGTTTTCAGGAAGTTGTGCTGGTATGAGTTTTAATGAATTAGTTTTTTCCTCCCTAAAATCCAATTAAATTCAATGAAATAACAGGAGTCTGCAAGTGAGGAGGTTGAGCAAACAAACAAAAAGAAACATGTGGGTTGGACACTCACTCAATTTATCTCCAAAGCTGGGGATAATTCAGAGATATTAAACCCAGATCATGTGACTTCATTCAGCCTTTTGATTTTATCAGGGCAAGGAGGGACAGGACACAGGGAGTGGCTTCCCAGAGCCCCAGGGCAGGGATGGATGGATGAATATTGGGAAAGAATTCCTGGCTGTGAAGGGCACGGGGTGCCAACACCCCTGGGACAGTGCAAGGGCTCCAAGGGATGGGACCAGACCATCTTTAATTGAATTGAATTTAATCCTGGGAAGGCTCAGGAGGGTCCAGCCCAGCCTGGGAAGGTCAGAGATGAGCAGCAGTGATTTCAGGGCAGGGCACAGGGACAATCCTGCCACCCCCTGGGGACACTGATGCAACAGAGCAGGGAATTCTGCTCCACAGTGGCCATTTGATGCTGCCTTAGTCACTGCTAAGGAGATTATGGAAAGTCCTTCAGTGGTTCAGAATCCAGGGGACACCCCTGATGTCAGCCAGCTCTGCTGTGGGTGGTGGCTCCTGTCCTAATTGCTGCTGCTTGGGATTTCTCAGGGGCTTAATTAAAATTAACTCCTGCCTGGAAGCCTCAAGGTGTGCAGAGGTGGTGGTAAAATCCATGAAAAAATGGTTTTGGGTGGAAATAATGAGCCACTGGATCTGTGCTTTAATCAATCAGTAGGGCAGTAAACGACAGCTGCTTTAGGAATTATTTATTTACTAAACACATCTCCCCAGCCAAGTTTGGGCCCTCTTCATGTGCACTAAAAATCTGATTATCCCTCAGAGTGGCAGGGGGAATTTGGAGCTGTGATTTGAATATTTGCAAAGGAAAAATCTTTAATAAATCAGTGACACCCCTTTGTTATTGTTTTAAGAGCAAGGGTATTGACCCCAAAAAGTGAAAATAGATGTGGTTTTACTTTACTCAGGAAAAAAAAAAAAAAAGTGTTGTTTGCACTTATCTTTTATTTCCCTGAAAATAGGGAATAAAATTAACTGGGATTTATCCCAAAGGAGAACCTTCCAGGCATGGAAAAATCACAGAATCATTGAGGTTGGAGATGATGGGGTCCAACCATTGCCAGCACTAATCCCTGTCCCCAAGTGCCACATCCACAGAGATATTCCTGATGTCCAGTGTCCCCAAACCACACAGTGGCTGCAGGACAGCAACCAGAGCTTTTGTAACTTGTTTTTTTTTTTTAATTTTTGATTTCAAAATGAGAAGATCCCCTGGGTTTGTAGTGGGGAGCAGCTCAAGGAGTGATTTTGGGGAATGTGACTCGTTTACTCATTTCCCTCCCTTGCTGTGGTTGCAGACAAGCAGAATGATGTGGAGATTCCTTCCCCCACCCAGAAGGACAGGGAGAAGAAGAAAAAACAGCAGCTCATGACCCAGATCAGTGGGGTGAAGAAATTAATGCACAGCTCCAGCTTAAACAACACCAGCATCTCACGGTTTGGGGTGAAGACAGAAAAGGAAGATCACCTGGCCAAGGTGGGAGAGATTCCTGCTCCTCTGGGGCACTCTGGGGGCTGGGAATGGTGTTAGTACCCTTGGAATGATGTGGCCATTGGAAATGCTGTAATTAGTGGTAGCCTTAGTGTATTTGACATTTAAAAATATGTGAAATAAAATAAAAATTAATAAAATAATAAATAATAAAATAATAAATAATAATATAATAAGAAATAATAATATAATAAAAATAATAATATATTAATAAATAATAAATAATCAAAAAGCCCTAAAATAAAAAGGAAAAAAAGGTGATGAAGGCTGAGGAGAGCAGTGATGAAACACAAAGTCAGCCCTTCACTGCTACTCCGTGTTCATTAATCTCACATTCAGCACTTACAGAATTGCAATCACCATTAAATTTGCACGTTTGTGAGTTGCCTGGAAAACCATTCAAACCTTTCTGGTTTTGTGCTCTCCCAAAGGAACTGGAAGACCTCAACAAGTGGGGCCTGAACATCTTCAACGTGGCCAGGTACTCTCACAACCGGCCGCTCACCTGCATCATGTACGCCATATTCCAGGTGTGTGTCCTGGGCTGCAGCATCCCCTGCTGCCCCCTGCCTTGTGCCAACCCCCTCTGCTGCCCCAGCCTGGCCTGGCTCTCAGCTGCCTGTCTGTGCTCTGACCCCCTTCAGGAGAGGGATCTGCTGAAAACCTTCAAGATCTCGTCGGACACGTTCGTGACGTACATGATGACCCTGGAGGATCACTACCACTCAGACGTGGCCTACCACAACAGCCTGCATGCTGCTGACGTGGCCCAGTCCACCCATGTGCTGCTCTCCACCCCTGCCCTGGATGTGAGTGCCCTGCTGGGCTTGGCTTTGAGCCTGGGGTGGTGTTTTGGTTTGAAGGATGGCTGCTAAGAAAGGCAGAAAAGATTTTATTTGAAATGGAGAATGTAAACCCCCTCTCCCTCCAAATTATTATTGTAATTTTGAAATTAAGGGGCTCTCAGGCAGAGATATAATAGTTCTTTACTAGGAAAAGAATCCCAAACCCTGCCAGAGTCAGAATCCAAGCTGGCACAGTCAGTCAGTCAGGGTGGTGGCACAGTCCCATTCCATGGTGCTGCATCCTCCTGCAGGGGCAGATGTGGTTCAGCTGGAGCAGTGCTCCTGGAGAAGGTGCAGTTTCCTCTGAAGGTCCAGGGATGATGTGGAAGGGTCTGGTTTTCCTCTGGAATCCAGTGGAAAGAAGGTGCCTTGGTGTCCAAAATCTCAGTTTTTCTCTGGGTAGGAAAGGTTTGGCTCCTCCCCTGGCTGGAGCATCTCCCAGTGGGATGATGGAATTTTATCAGCCATGCCCTGGGACTCACTGGCCATGAACAGGAGATATCTCCTGGAGGGAGGATGGGCTGTGGGAAGATAGAGATGATTGCCCAGCTGGTTTAAAGATGGCCCATTAGCAGAGAATGTGTGCCAGGAGATCAGGGTCACTGCCACACCCAGTTTTAAACAATGGCCCATTAACAGGAGATATCTCCCACAGGGATAAGAATCACTGCCACACCCAGTTTGTAACAATGGCCCATTAACAGGTGATACCTCCTGGATGAAGGGTGGGTCATGAGAAAGATAAAGATGATTGCCCAGCTGGTTTAAAGATGCCCATTAGCAGAGAATATGTGCCAGGAGATCAGGGGCACTGCCCCAGCTGGTTTAACAATGGGACAGAATTCACATTTCTGTCACATCAGCCCAGCAAGGTGGGCACTGAGGGCTCCAGAGCTCTCAGGAAATCTCAGAGTGGCATCTCTGTTTCACCCTCCCCTTTCTCCTTGTGGCAGAAAACCAAGTGAAAAAGCACAATGAGTTCCCCTCAAGCAGCTTCCCCAGCTGCTGAGGGGTGCCACCCCTCTGACAGGGCTCTTGCTCCATCCTAGGCTGTCTTCACGGATCTGGAGATCCTCGCTGCCATTTTTGCAGCTGCAATCCATGATGTGGATCACCCCGGGGTCTCCAATCAATTCCTGATCAACACCAGTGAGTTGTGTTCTGAATCTCTCCCAGTTTCACCCAGAAATGCTTTTTACATGCCACAAAGGACAACTTGCAGGCTCCCAAAATATGGTGCAGTAAAGGTGTGAGGTATTTTGGAATCTTGCAGGAATTAAAATGCAATCCCTGACAAAAGGAACCATTGTAGCACAACTGGTAAAGTCAATATTTACTACCTGCTAACCCATAATTATTCTGCCAGTCCTGAGTGCAAATTTTACCATTAAGATAAGATAAATAATCCTGTTGCTATTGACAACCAGAAAGCCAAATATTGGGGGCTTCATGTTGTGTTCTGCCACAGGCTGAGCATGGATCTGGAGTCCAAAATCTGGGGATTGTTGTGTTTTGGGAAGGGTTTCTGCAGGATTATGTTGCCAGGGATTTATAACTGATTTTGTCACTGAGCAAAGGCTGTTTGAGTGCTGGGGCTGCCACTCATGGAGCTAAAAAGAACCCCAGAATCCTAAAACCATCCAGTGTGCAGGGACACCTTCCCCCAGAGCAGACTGCTCCAAACCCCATCCATCCTGGCCCTGAACCCTTCCAGGGCTGGGGAAAGGAAACTTCCCCCCCCCCTTTTCAAACATTTCAGTGCTCAGAACAAGCTCCTGCTGCCTGTTGCAAATCCCAGATTTCCCAGAGTGGCTGTTCCCTCCCCAGATTCTGAGCTGGCCCTGATGTACAACGATGAGTCTGTGCTGGAGAACCATCACCTGGCTGTGGGCTTCAAGCTGCTCCAGGAGGAGCACTGTGACATTTTCCAGAACCTGACCAAGAAGCAGCGCCAGACCCTCAGGAAAATGGTCATTGACATGGTATGGCCACCCCCCTCCTCTCCTGAACCAAAATTCCTGAGGTTTTGTGCCTTCCCCTCCTGAAATCCTGTTTTTTTCCCCCCTTCTGGAAAGGTGTTGGCCACTGATATGTCCAAGCACATGAGTCTGTTGGCTGATCTGAAGACTATGGTGGAAACTAAGAAGGTGACCAGCTCAGGAGTTCTCCTGCTGGATAATTACACAGACAGAATACAGGTGAGGCAGAAAATTCTCTGGATTTGGGGTGTTCTGGTCAGGAGGAAGAAGCCACACTCCTGTTTTTACCTTGACACTGGTCATATAGGGAAGGTGAATTCTCAGCAGTCATTTTTTTCTGCACTAAAAAGCAGCATGAGGTGGTCCCATGTGTTTTAGGTGACCAGAATAAGGGTTTTGCAAACAAAAATAAATTGGAACTGCAAACGTGGCACGTTCTGAGGTCAATTTTTGAGGGCTCCTAAATTTCCTCCCAGCTTTCTCCCATTTGTTTCTCCTGTTCCAACATTGCAAGAATTTCATTGGGAAATGAAACCTTCATTTCTAAAGCAGCTCAGAGTGAGCTGGAATTGCTGTGTACAGTCTGTTCCCTCAATAATTTAATCCCTGATTGACAGAAGTGACCAGGCAATGCTGGATCAGGGCTGTGCAAGGAGCAGGACAAGATTCATCCTGCTCTGATGACCAACTCCTTAAAAACAGGCTCCTGGGGAAACTCTTTAATTTTTTATTTCAACCACTCTGGTGCTGCCTAAATCCTTGTGGCCACTGAGTCAGGCTCATTTTGTGCCTGTGTGGAAGGGATATTACTCATTCCATGAAGTGGGAGCATTCCACCTCTTTCCCTGAGAGCATGGAAGTGGATTTTGAATGGTGGGAAGCAGCTGGATCCCCAAACAAGCCTGTGTGATGTCATGGACACTTGCACAGCTGCAGCAGGTTGTGTGAGCCCCAGAGAGCACATCTGGCTTTGGGGCTGGGGCAGCTGAGCTCAGGCATGGAGGTGGAATCACAGAATTCCAACTGCTTTGGGCTGGGAGTGACTTTAAATCCATCCCATCCCAGCACCTTCCACTGTCCCAGGCTGCTCCAAGCCCCAGTCCCAGCATCTTCCACTATCCCAGCCTGGCCTTGGGCACTGCCAGGGATCCAGGGGCAGCCACAGCTGCTCTGGGAATTCCATTCCAGCCAGGAATTCCCAATTCCCAATATCCCATCTAAATCCATCTTCTTTCACTCACAGCCATTCCCTGTGTCCCTTGTCCCCAGCCCCTCTCCAGCTCTCCTGCAGCCCCTTCAGGCCCTGCCAGGGGCTCTGAGCTCTCCCTGGATCCTTCTCCAGCTCTCCCAGCCTGGCTCCAGCCCTGCAGCATCTCCATGGATTCCTGTGGAATTTCTCCATCAGCTCCACATCTTTGACGTGCCCCAATCCAATGGTTCTGATATTTTTGTGTCGTGTTCCATAATCAGAGAATCCTTTGCTGCAATGTTCTGCAGCTCCATCTCAACAGCCTGGGTTTTTTCCCAGTGTGTTTTCAGTTTCCTGGTGGATGTCATTGCAGGTTCTCAGGAACATGGTGCACTGTGCAGACCTGAGCAACCCCACCAAGTCCCTGGAGCTGTACCGGCAGTGGACAGACAGGATCATGGAGGAGTTCTTCCAGCAGGGAGACAAGGAGAGGGAGAGAGGGATGGAAATCAGCCCCATGTGTGACAAACACACAGCCTCCGTGGAAAAATCCCAGGTAATGAGCCCTGAGCTGCAGCTTTGGCATGTAAAGGCAAAATTCAGAGTGAGGAGAGCCAGCAGTCAGAGCTGGTCCTGATCCACCCTGACATCCAGCTCTGCCTGGGGCTCTCACAGGCTGGGGAGGCTCTTCCAGCTCCTCTCCATCCCTCTGGGCATCTCCTCATTCCCTGCTGCTGTTTCCAGAGGGAGCTGGCTCCTTTTGGAAAGGGCACTTTGCTCAGCAGCTCCCACACCCTCCCAGCCCCACTGATCTGCAGGGCTGGAGCTTCTCCCAGCTGAGCTGAGCCCACCCCAGGGCCCTGCAGAGCTCTGGCTGTCCCTGCTCACCCAGGACAACTGCAGGGCACGTGTCCTGTTGGATCAGAGGCTTTTGGAGCTGCCCTGAGCAAGGTGAACCCCAAAAATACTCATTGACATCCCTGCAGAACTTCAAAGGAGCTGGATTTGCCTCTTTTTTGGGGGGATGAGCTGGCTCATCCCTAGTTCTGACTCATAAAATGGTTTCAAGGTCAGATTTTGTTCTGACCTGTGTAGCACAGGCCATAAAATTTCTCCTGGATAATCTGGAATGAAACCAGGAATTTATGTTTGTCCAAACAGATTCCAGCCTTTATATAACACTGTCTTGCTTGTTGTTTTTTGAATGACTCCAGCAAGTCATCATTGAGGTTTTTCAGCTTGAATAAGTAACAAAATTGATGATAATTATTTCCAAATGTCCTCTTGGGCTCAGCCAAGTGCTTTCAAAATTATTCACTCAACCACGTGGTGATTTTGTTGGAAAAATCTGTCGGATTTCTTAACCTCAGAAAGAGATGAATCCTTCAGTCAGGCTTGCCCATGTGCTCCACATGTGAGCTCCACTTCATTCTTTGCTTCACATCTGCACTTCCCACAGGCTTCAAAATGGCATTTTTTGCTGTGCAGAAAACACAGGAATTGGACAAAATGTCCATCATGAATGGCAAAGGAAAAAGGGAAGTGGTGTGTCCGTGCTGGAGGTTTCCAAATAATATTTTTGTTGTGCAGAAAACACAGGGATTGTGCAAAATGTCCATCATGGAAAGGCAAAGGAAAAAGGGAAGTGATGTGTCCACTCTAGAGGGAAACAAGGAGTGGATTGGGAAGTAACATGCAAATATTTCAAAGCTTGAAGTAATAATAATGGATGCCCCTTCATTATTTTAGGATCAGTGCTGAGCCACGTGGCCGATTATTCCACAGTTTGGGATGTTTTTAAAAGAACAACCTGAAACAATGGTTTTAAAGAAACCATGATTAAGGAATGCTGATTATTACCCGTGGAGCCCTGGATCATTTTGGGTTCCAACCATCCCAAACCCTTTTTCCCTGTGCTGCAGGAACTTTTCACCACCTTTTTTGCTGGAGCTGCTTCCCCACCCTGCTGCAATTGGATGTCAAACCCTATTGACATCCTGTTGTGTCTGAGGGAGCTGGGGGTGATTTCCAAAGCAAACATGTGCACTCTGGGCTCCTGGGAGAGGCATTTCCCTGCTCCACACAAAGCCTGGAGCTGGGACAGCCCCTGCCAGGATGGGAGAATTCCAGTGCCCTTTATGGCTCCATCCTGGACGTGGTTCCTCCCTGAGTCACAGCACTGACTCCTTCCACCCCTGGAGCCTCACTCCACGGGGGCCAGGCAGCACTGCCAGGGCTCTTCCCAAGGAAATCTGGGATTTTGGCACGGGGCAGGAGGAAAATGGGAGTGTTGGGAGGGAAAGGAAAGGAAAGGAAAGGAAAGGAAAGGAAAGGAAAGGAAAGGAAAGGAAAGGAAAGGAAAGGAAAGGAAAGGAAAGGAAAGGAAAGGAAAGGAAAGGAAAGGAAAGGAAAGGAAAGGAAAGGAAAGGAAAGGAAAGGAAAGGAAAGGAAAGGAAAGGAAAGGAAAGGAAAGGAAAGGAAAGGAAAGGAAAGGAAAGGAAAGGGAAATGGGAAATGGGAAATGGGAAATGGAAAGGAAACCCAAATTTTGAACTCCAGCACATAAAGGCTGCTCCCCTTGGGGTGTTCCCAGCTGTCAGTCATGTGAAACCACCCAAGGTTTGGTTTTGGAGGAGACGTCAGCCCAGCCCAGCTCTGTGTGTGGCTGCAGCTTTGGGTACCAGATAGCTGTGTCTGCATTAGGCTCTGCTGGTTTGGGGCCTCACTCCTGGTGTTTTGCTTGTAAAATGAGTAAACCAGGAAGTTTTCAGGCACCCCCTTTCCCTGGTGGCTGCCTTGCCCTGAGTGTGCCCTGTGTTTTCCAGGTGGGATTCATCGACTACATCGCGCACCCGCTCTGGGAGACCTGGGCTGACCTGGTGCAGCCCGACGCCCAGGACATCCTGGACACTCTGGAGGACAACAGGAACTGGTACCAGAGCATGATCCCCCAGAGCCCATCCCCTCCCCTGGAGGAGCGGGGCCAGGACTGCCCGGGGCTGATGGAGAAGTTCCAGTTCGAGCTGACGCTGGAGGAGGAGGATTCGGACGGGCCCGACAAGGAGGGGGAGAGCCTGGGCTACTTCAGCACCCCAGAGACGCTGTGCACGGCCCAGGCAGGGCAGGAGGAGCCCCAGGGGGAGGCCACCATCGAGATTGTGACAGAAGACACATCTCCTGTGGACACATAATGGCCCTGCCCCGCGGGAGCGGCTTGAAACACTTGCGGGGCGCCAGCAGCCCCTGCAGCAGGGCTGGGCTCTGCCAGAGCCTGCAGCTGCCCCGGGCTGGAGCCAGGGCACGGGCAGGGCAGGGGATGATTGCTCAGGAAATGCAGTGCACGGCTGGCTGGGTGTGCTTGGAGCCCCGGGGGCCCAGAGCTCCCGGAGCTGCGCGGGGTCGGGCCGGGGCGGCGCCGACGCGCGGCCGAGAGATTTTATACTGTTAGTCCTGGAGTTTGTACCAGTTAGACTGATAGAAACTACTGATCAATAACTCATATCCAACCTGTCCACCTGTCTGCAGACCTGTGTGCCTTCTTTGTAAACACTTTCATGTCTTTCCCAGAGTCTCTCAATCCAACACACGGAGCTTGGTAGTTCAAAAGCGACACAAGGTGTTCGGGAACCGACGGCTACTTTTTTGGATTCTTCCTGTTACCAGAAGCAGTCTTCCTTTTTTTCCATGGGCAATACCTGTCACTTTATTGCAGTTAATCACTTTGACAGACTAAACAGAAGGGGAAACCCTCTGCTTTGCATTGCTGCACCTTCAGTGTGTTCTTATTCCCCCCGGTGACCCGTCGGGAGTCGCTCGGTGCCGTCGTGCACCCTTCCCTCACTGGGATTTTTCCTCCCTGGGGTTTGGGTTTGTGGTGAGCAGGACAGAGAGCAGTTTTTTGGGTTTTTTTTTCCTCAGTCCATCCCTGAGTAAGCGTGGCAAGGCAGCGTGTGGCACGCCTTCCCCCTCCAGCTCCCTGGAATTTGCACGCTCGGATATTTGTGTTTCTCTGGCCTCTCGTCCACGTTCCCTAGGTTTAGGTCCACCATCCTCCTCCTCCTGCACTGCCTCAAGCTCTACCACCTCCATTACTGTTTATAACAGTGTATTTATTACCTACTGTACATACTGTAATGTTTTGTAAGTTATTAATTTATATGAATTAGCATCACCTGTCGGCGGCGATGCTAATGGGGTAGAAAACTCGGAATAAGAGTTGCCTTTTTTTTCTTGTAACCTTTTGTATTGCATAAAGTCCCAGAACCTGAACATAGCTGAAGAGACAGACACAACCCAGGAAGGGCAGCTGTCCACCCGTGGGGAGGGGACAGCTCATCCCAAATTTGGGAATTTGCCAGGAACACAGAGAGGGGGAACCGAACAAAGAGCTCCCCACGCCCGGGCCGGCTTTTCAATGTCACAATGTTCCAATTTCTGAACAACCCAATGTGAATTTCTATGACCACAAAAAAAAAAAAAAAAAAAAAAGAAAAAAAAAAAAAGTGAACTGATGTAATAATTGTGCTGTGAAACTTCCTCTGACAAAGCTTGTCCGGCATCGTGAGCGGTGTCAATCTCAGTTTGTAAAATATGTTTCAAGCTTCTTGGTCCAACTCGTGACTAATTAGTTCATGACAATAGCACAGTTGTGCATGATCAATGGGTTTGTTTGTCTGTTGAACACTGCATTGTTCCAGGTGGTTATTTTATTGTTCCCCAAAGTTTCACACTATGTATGTTATAGTATTCTATATTGTGTTCAGACGCATTCTTAAGAGATTTTTATATGAAGTGAATAAATGAAAGCATGACCCAGCCTGAGGCTCCTGGGGGGATTTTGTCAGGACAGCGTGGGCTGTGTCAGCACTGCCCAGGGCACAGAAATGGCACCTGCCAATCCCAGAACCCTCCCATGGCCCAATCCCAGAACCATCCTATGGCCCAATCCCAGAACCATCCTATGGCCCAATCCCAGAACCATCCTATGGCCCAATCCCAGAACCATCCCATGGCCCAATCCCAGAACCCTCCCATGGCCCAATCCCAGAACCATCCTATGGCCCAATCCCAGAACCATCCCATGGCCCAATCCCAGAACCATCCCATGGCTCAATCCCAGAACCATCCCATGGCCCAATCCCAGAACCATCCTATGGCCCAATCCCAGAACCATCCCATGGCTCAATCCCAGAACCATCCCATGGCCCAATCCCAGAACCATCCCATGGCTCAATCCCAGAACCCTCCCATGGCCCAATCCCAGAACCATCCTATGGCCCAATCCCAGAACCATCCCATGGCTCAATCCCAGAACCATCCCATGGCCCAATCCCAGAACCATCCCATGGCTCAGTCCCAGAACCATCCCATGGCCCAATCCCAGAACCATCCCATGGTCCAATCCCAGAACCCTCCTGTGGCTAAAACCCAGAACCTCCTAAGATGAAACCCAGCACCCTGACACAGCTCAGTCCTAGAGCTCCCCTGTGGCCAAAATCCAGAACCCTGATGTGGCCAAAACACAAACTCCTTTGATGGCTGAAATCCAGAACCTTCCTTTGGCCAAAGCCCCAAACTCTCCTACAGCCAAAACTCAGAACACTCCAATGCTGAAACCTAGAATCTCCAATGTCCTAAACCCAGAACCTCCCATGTCCTAAACCCAGAACCTTCCATGTCCTAAACCCAGAACCTCCCATGTCCTAAACCCAGAACCTTCCATGTCCTAAACCCAGAACCTTCCATGTCCTAAACCCAGAATCTCCCATGTCCTAAACCCAGAACCCTTCCATGTTTTAAACCCAGAACCCTCCCATGTCCTAAATCCAAAACTCTTCCATATCCTAAATCAAGAATGTCCGGTGGCTGAAACCCAGAACCTCCCATGTCCTAAGCCCAGAACCTCCCACATCCTAAACCCAGAACCTCCCATAGCCAAAATCAAGAACCTCCAATATCCTAAACCCAGAACCTCCCATGTCCTAAACCCAGAATCTTCATCCTAAACCCAGGCCCCTCCCACATCCTTAACCCAGACCCTCCCACGGCCAGCCCAGACCCCGTTCGCGTGGCCCCAGCGGGGGCAGAGCAGCGTTCCCGGTGGCACGGCCACCACCGGGGGACACCAGGGGACCTCGTCCTTCCTGCGGTGGCCGCGGAGGCGACAGGAAGGCGAGCGCAGGCAGGAAGCGGCGGCCGCGCACGGCCCGGCCGCGGCAGCTTTCATGTCCCTGCCTGACCCAAAACAAGCGACTTTCCAGAAAAAAACACATCCTGTGCCAGGGCAGCGGCCACAGCGAGCGGGGGACAGTGTCCCCTGGGGGTGACAGAGACAGTGTCACCTGTGGGGTGACAGAAATGGTGTTCCCTGTGGGATGACAGTGTCCCCTGTGGGGTGTCACTGTCCCCTGTGGGGTGACTGTCCTTTGTGGGGTGGCAGTGTCCCCTGTGCGGTGACTGTCCCCTGTGGATCACAAGTGTGGATCTCCTGCCCTGCCTGCATGCAGCAGCCGCTGCCAGATCACCTTCTGTCCCTGTCCCTGTCCCACCCCTCCTGTCCCTGCAGAAGGGGCTCCAGCCGGTGGGTCCTGGGGGATTTTCCCAACAGCTGACCAGGGTTTGAACCTCTGATTTTCACCTCGGTGAAAATTCCTCGGTAGAAACTCCTCGAAGGGCCAGTAGTGATTTGTCTTTCCCAGTGGATTGACAGAATCCTGGAACTGGTTTGGGTTGGAAGGAAATTCATGTGTCCCATGGCAGCGACACTGCCACTGCCACTGCTCCATCCTGGATTTGGACATTCCAGGGATCCAGGGGCAGCCACAGCTGCTCTGGGCACCAGTGCCAGCCCTGCCCACCCTCCCAGGGAACAATCCCTGCCCAATTTCCCATCTAAATCTCTCCCATTTTAATTTAAACCATCCCCCCTCACCCCGGCCCGTCCTTCGATGGGGCTGGAGAAGCATCGGCACCTCTGGGAGGGGAGGGCGCCGAACCGGGAGAGAGCGGCGGGGCAGAGCAGGGGGTCCGGGGGGAGCTCTGCCCGTCCCCCTCCCCTCTCTCTGCCCGTCCCTCTCCCCTCTCTCTGCCCGTCCCTCTCCCCTCTCTCTGCCCGTCCCCCTCCCCTCTCTCTGCCCGTCCCTCTCCCCTCTCTCTGCCCGTCCCCCTCCCCTCTCTCTGCCCGTCCCTCTCCCCTCTCTCTGCCCGTCCCCCTCCCCTCTCTCTGCCTGTCCCTCTCCCCTCTCTCTGCCCGTCCCTCTCCCCTCCCCTCCTCGCTCTCCTCATTCCCGTCCCTCCCCTGACCCAGTTCTGCCACATCCCGGGATCAGCGGCAGCTCCGGAGCTGGGCAGAGCCGCCTTTCCCGGCTCTTTCCCGCAGCTGCAGCCGGAAAATGTTCCCGCAAAACCAGCCCGGACCCGTCTGTTTTCCCGGGTTTTCGGGTGCAAATCCCGGCTCAGGTGCCGGGAGATTCGCCGGCTCCGTTCCCCGGGGATGAGCAGGGGGGAGCCACTGTTCCCCCTCCCTGGGGGTCCCCAAATCCCTTCAGGGACTCCCGGCAGCTCCCGGAGCGCGGGGGGGATGGGGAGGGACCCCAGCGGGGGGTCTGCACCTTCCTGGGACACGGAGGTGCTGGGATGCACTGGGATGGACTGGGATGTACTGGGATGCACTGGGATGCACTGGGATGTGGTGGGATGCACTGGGATACACTGGGATGCACTGGGATGTACTGGGATGCACTGGGATGTTATGGGATGTACTGGGATGCACTAGGATGTGCTGGGATGTGCTGGGATGTACTGGGATGCGCTGGGATGCGCTGGGATGTACTGGGATGTACTGGGATGGGCTGGGATGCGCTAGGATGCACTGGGATGTACAGGGATGCACTGGGATGTGCTGGGATGTGCTGGGATGTACTGGGATGCGCTGGGATGCGCTGGGATGTACTGGGATGTACTGGGATGGGCTGGGATGCATTTGGATGCACTGGGATGTACAGGGATGCACTGGGATGTGCTGGGATGTGCTGGGATGTGCTGGGATGAATTGGAATGTTCTGGGATGTGCTGGGATGTGCTAGGATTTACTGGGATGCACTGGGATGTGCTGGGATCTGTCCCCTCCGTGCTGCCAGCATTAACCACGGATGTCACCCAGAGCCCCTGAGTGACAGCTAGCCCTGTCCCCAAGGACATGGTTTCCCCCTGAGGTAATGGCGCTGGGATTTCAGGGGATTTCCACCAGCCCTGAACCCACCCAGGGACACCAATCCCGGGGCTGAGCAGATCCAGCCCCTCCCGGGGTGTGGGGTCCCACCGAGCCCCTGCCAGGAAAATCCTGACCCGAGCTCACCACTGTTCATCCAGCCCGGGAGGCAGAGAAATAAAATAATAATAATAATAATTACAAAAAATAATAAAATAATAAACCAGCCCTGCTGCTTTTTCCCAGCTCAGCCTGCTCTCCTGGGGGTGCTGCTGGATTTCCATTCCTTTCTTTTCCATGGGAATTAGAGATGAGTGAGGCTGTGCCCTCCTGTCCAGTGATGTGACAGAGCCAGAAGGAGGGACAGGACAAAACGGCCTCGAGTGGCAGCAGGGGAGGTTTCGGTTGGATGTTGGGATGGTTGGGATGGTTGGGATGGTTGGGATGGAGCATTCCCAGGCTCTGACCCGGCACGAGGGTCCCCAGGGGCTCACCTGGGGCTCCACGGGCGAGCAAAGAGAAGTGAAAAGGAGAAGGAGCCGGGGCGGGAGCGGGTTTGACCCGAGCTGGAGCCGGGCCGAGGGCTGAGCACAGCGGCGGCAGGGAGGGGACAGGGACAGGGAACGGGGACACCGCGGGGACACCGGGCTGGCCGGGAGGGACAGGGAGGGTCGTGACCGGGTCTGAGAAGGGTTTGGGTGTCTGAGCTCACCCAAATGTCCCTTTTGGGGCGGCACAGGGAGCCCAAAGCCAAGAATTCCTGTTCCCACGGTGCCCAAGCCGCGCTGCGCTGGGACATTTCTGCCGCCCTGGGGTGGCACCGTGTCCTGCTCCGTCCCTGCCCTGCTGGGGACAGCAGAGCCCTGCCCGCGGGGGAGGAGAGGTGCCTGCACATCTGTCCGGCCCCTGCACATCTGTACAGCCCCATCCCGGCCCTGCACAGCTGCACAGCTCCATCTGCCGAGCTCCCGGCGCCGCGCAGGGCGCGCTCCCGAGCCGGGACGGGCCCCGCGGGGCTCACACAGCTGGAGCGGGCACAGCTGGATCCCCCCACACAGCTGGATCCCTGCACAGATAGAACCCTGCACATCTGGATTCCCTGCACAGCTGGATTCCCACACACAGCTGGATCCCCGCACACAGCTGGATCCCTGCACACAGCTGGATCCCTGCACATCTGGATTCCCTGCACATCTGGATTCCCTGCACAGATGGATCCCCACACAGCTGGATCCCCACATAGCTGGATTCCCTACACAGCTGGATTCCCCCACAGCTGGATCCCCACATAGCTGGATTCTGACACAGCTGGATTCTCACACAACCGGAGTCCCCCACAACTGGATTCCTCCACAGCTGGATTCCCCACACAGCTGAACCCCTGCACAGCTGGATCCCTCCACGTCTGGATCCCACACAGCTGAACCCCTGCACAGCTGGATCCCTCCACATCTGGATCCCACACAGCTGGAGACAGAGGCTCCCAGGCTGTGCTGGGGATTTCTCTGCCTTTGCTGCCTCAGGTGTTTCCCAGCACTGCCCCCACCTCTGCCCCCTCCCCATCCCCTTCCTTCCTGTGAATAAATGAATTTTCAGAAGAATTCAATATTTATTAGCAGTGGCCCAAGCAGACAGACCCAAAACCACCTCAGATTTTAGTGGGAGATTCCACTGGCATTTCTGAAGCTCTGGGTTGTGTCAGGGCAGGATTTGTTTCTCTGGATTTCTTTACACAGCTGGGAAATTTTACCTGGAGGAGGCAAAAGCTCCATTCCAGAACCAGTAATGAAAACCCTTGGGGAGAGTGTGAGCAGGTGGAAAATCTCCTGCAGCTCTGACCCCCCAGGCTTGGGGATGGATCCATTCCCACCCTAAAGCCCAACCCAGGCTGGTGATCCCAGGGATCAAACCCAAAACTGGCTCAGAGATATTTTGGGTGAGGCAGTGAGACCCCAGGCCTGCATCAGGACTTTGCCAGTGCCCCTGAATGACTTTTTTCACCCCCCAAAAAATAAAGATTAATCAATTTTCAGTATTCTGGAGCATCCCAGGGCAGCTGCACCTCATCCCCTTTGGGGGGCTGGTGCTGATTACCCTGATTAGTCCCTGGTTATTAGGGGTGAGGGTGGGGGCCAGGGGTGATCCCAGAGCAGGAAGAGGTGGGGTCTGTTGTGGGGTGTGCAGGGAGGGTCTTTTGGGGCTGCTGGGTGTCCCTGGGTGTGACAGTGGTGGGATTTGTGGGGTTGGAGCAGGAGCAGCTCCTGGGGGGGTTGTGGGATCCTGTCCCTTGTGCAGAGCCCCTGGCAGGGCCTGGAGGGGCTGGGGACAAGGGATGGGGGGACAGGCACAGGGAATGGCTGTGAGCTGGAAATGGGCAGGTTTGGATGGATTTTGGGAAGGAATTCCTGGCTGTGGGGATGGTGAGGGCCTGGAATAGAATTCCCAGAGAATTGCCAGCCCCTGGATCCCTGGCAGTGCCCAAGCCAGGCTGGGACAGTGGAAACTCCCTTCCCTTGTCCTCCATAAACCCAATTTTTCCCAGCAAACTCCATCCTGCATCACCCAGGGCAGGGTCAGCCACCGCTCCAGGCTGAGCCCATCCCCACCAGGCTCAGCTAGAACCCGTCCTAAGGGGCGCGGGGGGTGTCAGCGCCCCGTGGCTGCTGCAGGGCCGGGGATTTGCCAGGCTGAGGCTGAGGATTGGGGTTTTATTTAGCAAATCCCGGCGCCGGGCGGGGCCGGGCTCCTCCGCCGTCACATGGAGCCGCGGCTGACTCTGCCGGGATGAGTAATGCACGCCCTGACTCATCTGCTGCCTCTTTATTCGGGTTTTTTCTGGTTTTTTTTTTTTTTTTTTTTTTTTTTTTTTTTTTTTTTTTGTCATCTTCGGGCCCTTGGCTTCATCTGTGCTGAGATTTCCAGGGCTTTTCATGGGATTTGTCCCCTTGGCAGCTCGGAGGGGTTGGGAAGTCAAAGTGTGGATTCCAAAATTTGGAAATATCTTTTTTTTTTTCTTTTTACCTGGGAAAGAGGGGTTTGGTGGATGCTGCTGCATCACAGGGAGATCTCCCTGTGCCTCCTGATTTTTGGGAAGAGCCCATTCCAGGAGCAGCTCTGTGGTGTCCTTGGTGAATTTTGGCCACAGGAAGAGGAATTTTGGTCTCGCCCCACAGCAGGAGGTGTTTTACAAGGCTGGGATATCCCATGGATCCAGGGAAAGCTGGAGCTGCCCAAACCCAGTGCTGAAATAGGAAATTTGATAAAAAAATCACTTTTAAAATAATCCCTATATCCTGGGAAGGATCTGCAGGAATATCCTGGCTCTCCCTGCTTGGTTTAGGAATATCAACCCTCTGGAGCTGTGGGAAGGGAGCACTGCCCCTGTCCTGGATCCCACAGGGTGTGGGATCACAGAATCCCCAAATTTAGGATTGGAAGGGCCCTAAAGCTCATCCCATAGCAGGGATGAGGAGAGGGGCTTCCCTTTAGGATTGCACCCCACCCTGTCCAGGGGTGGATTCCAGGCCATACAGCTGCTCTGTGGATTTTTTGGGGGAGGATTGTTGTTGTTTTGGGGTGTCCAGCAGGAATTTGGGCACTGCCCACCCCAGGTGTGGCAGCCTGGGTGTTTTGGGGCTGGCTCAGGGCACTGGGCCCCTGTCAGGCAGGTCACAGGGGATCCTGGCAGGGATTAAAGGAACCTCACAGGGGATCCTGGCAGGGATTAAAGAACCATCTGCTCCATAATCCCCTCCCTGGCCCTGCTGTGGCATTTCCCACCAGCCAGGATGGGGCAGGGCCCTGCTCCCTCCTGATTTATCCACACCCCTGGGGGAGCTTGGCTCCTGGAGTAAATTTCTAAATGGGAAGGAGAGGGGAAAAAATTAGTTTATTTTGTTGTGGGGTATTTTTGTTTGTTTTTACTTGAGAAATTATATTTGAAGGGGGCAGATAATTTGATTTTCATTAATGAAGAACAGCGTTTGTTTGTTTTGTGGGGTTTCTGTTGTTGTTGTTTGTTTTTTGTTGGGTTTTTTTATTTTTAATGGGAAAACCCTGTGAGCACTGCTCCCTGACAAGCTGATCCCCGAGATGCTGATGCGGGGTGAGAGGTGCAAGGGAAAGTTTCCATCCCGGTCACGTTGAGGAGTCACAATGTCGGGGCTGTCCCCAAAACGCCCGGAGGGCAGAGGAGCAGGGGCAGGGGCAGCTCCCGCTTTTTTGGGGGGGTTTTGGGGCTGTCCCCGCTGTTTGGGATGAGGGTTTGGGATGAGGATTCGGGAGAAGCCTGGAGGGGGTGTCAGAGCACCTTCCCTGCCAGGGAAAAAAAAAAATATCACCCGAATTTGGGAGGCGATTTCACCGGGCGGGTTTAAATTCCGCCTTTTTCGGGATATACCGGGGGGATCCCGATAATTTTGGCTGATGCCCCCCGGCCCCAGGGGCAGCTCTGGGAGCAGGTTGGGAAGGGGGAGGGTGACAAAACCCCCCGGGGGATCTTCAGAGGGAGCTGGGCCCGGGATGGCAGAGGGACAGGGACGGGTGGCAGCGTGGGGACACGGGGGGGAATAATGGGGACGGGGGACAAGGTGGCATCGCGGGGGGACACAGGGAGAGTGACATCCCGGAGGGGGACACAGGGCAGGGTGACATCGTGTGGGGGGTCAGGATGAAATCATGGGGGGGACACAGGGAGAGTGACATCGTGGAGGGGGACAGGACAGGGTGACATCGCAAAGGGGGCAGGGTGGCATCGCGGGGGGACACAGGGCAAGGTGATATCGCAAAGGGGGACAGGGATGGCATGATGGGGACACAGGACAGGGTGGCACGATGGGGACACCGGGGGGCCGCAGCCACAGCGCTGCCTCCTCCTCACCCCCCCCGCCGCCTCCCCGGCCTCTTTTGTTCCCCGCTCCCTTTCCCTTCATGCGAGATTAATTCCCTGGAAGCAGCCGGGGAGAAATTCCTCCCGCATCTCCTCCCGGGGCTAATTGCCGGCCCGTGACGTCAGAGCGGCTCTGGCCGTGCCGTGTTTGCGGGAGCGCCCACCCCGCATCCCGCACCCCGCATCCCGCACCCCGCATCCCCCACCCCGCATCCCCCATCCCCCACCCCGCATCCCCCATCCCCCACCCCGCACCCCCCACCCCGCACCCCCCACCCCGCACCCCGCACCCCGCATCCCCCACCCCGCATCCCGCATCCCCCACCCCGCATCCCGCATCCCCCACCCCGCATCCCGCACCCCGCATCCCCCACCCCGCATCCCGCATCCCGCACCCCGCGCTCCTCCGCCTTAGCCAGCCGGGATTCATCCCTTTTGGGCTTTTTTTTCCCCTCATTCCCAGCCCCGCACGCTGCTAATCTGACAGGGAATTAATTAATTAATCGTGCTGCCCGCAATAGGATTAAGGGAGGGGAAGTGCGTCACGAGGTGCGGGCACCGGGGTTCTGCTTTTGGGGAAAGCGGTGGAAGGGAGAGTGAGAGGGGGGGAAAAAAAAAAAAAAAAAATTAAAAAATTAAAAAAAGATCTGGGAAATAGGTTGGAGCGTTGCCGGGGGGTGTGTCGGGAGCGAGCGCGCATGTGAGGAGCGCGGGGCGGGAGGCAGAGCATCCTCCGCGGGGATACAGGCGCGGAGCATCCATGGCCTGCGCCTAGCCCGCTCTTCCTCCGCATCCTCAGCATCCTCAGCATCCTCCTCATCCTCATCCCCATCCTCATCCTCGGCCGGGCTCAGCCGCTCCCCCCGCGCTGGTTCCTGCAGCTCCTCGGAAATTGAGGAATGCGCTTCTGCCACCATGATGGAAGGTGGGTGACGAGCCGGCCGCGCTCCTGGGGGGGGGTTTGTCCTTTCCTCAAGAAAATCAAAATGTTAAAAATCATTCTGGACCATCCGAGCCGCCCCCGCCCCCATCCCCGAGCTCCGGGGTTGGGATATTCTAGATTCTCATATCAGGTTATTTGCAATTCCATCCCCAGCCCTGTGTAGGCAGCTCGGGCTCGGCAAATTCCCGGTTTTTCCACGGAGCCGTCGCTTCCTCCAGCCCGGAGCTCGGCTGCATCCGTGGGGATTTCAATCCCGGAATCATTATTACTTTTATTATTTTTAATTATTTTTATTTTTATTATTATTCTATTTTAATTCTATTTTATTTTTCTTATTTTTATTCTTATTTTTATTCTTATTTTAATTCTTATTTTTAATTCTTATTTTTAATTCTTATTTTTAATTCTTATTTTTAATTCTTATTTTTAATTCTTATTTTTAATTCTTATTTTTAATTCTTATTTTTAATTCTTATTTTTAATTCTATTCTTATTATTAATATTACTTCTTTATTATTCTATTCTTAATTATTATTTTTATTATTTATTTTATTATCAGTATTTTATCCTGCACAGAGGATGGGGCTAGATGGACGAGCATCATTTCAGTGGGAAACGAGGAAATTACAGCTTGAGCTGATTTTTAAATTTTTTTATTTATTTTTTTTTTTCCCCTTGCCGTGGAGATGCAGATCTGGGGAAGGAGGAGGAAATGTTGGATTGGGATTGGTTTTTAATTTAATTTTTTTTTGTCTGATCCTGTGTGGGAAAAGCCTCTGGGCACAACAGGAATTTTCTCCTCTGTCTGTCTCAGCCATATGTAAAACTCTCTTTTATTATTTATAATTTTAATTCCTGCTGGAGCAGGATGCAGGGAAAGGACGCCTGGGATTTAATTCCATCTCAGCAGAATGGATGCTCCAGGCCCAACAAGAGCAGAATAAATTGAATTTTGGGGGATTTCTGGCCCCTGGGTGGCAGCAGCAGGGCCAGGCTTTGCTGGGATGACAGGCAGAAATTGGGCAGCATCCCAAAATATCCCCCAAATCTGGATCCCACCCCCTGGGGAGGCTTTGCCGTGAAATTTCAATATTTTAAATATTTCCTGGAATTCAGGTGCCACCCAGCCCCTCCTGGGGTGGGTTTTGGGCTCTCTGGGGTGAAGGAAATGAGATTTTTTTTTTTTTTTTTTTTTTTTGGCCTTTATATCCTGGGAAAAGCTTTCCCTGCTCTCCCTGGTGCTGAGGAGAGTCACAAGCAAAAAGAGATTTTAATTTTAGCTCATGACATCAAATCCAGGGGCAGGTCATGGCAGGGAAAATCATCACAAACCTGGCTGGAAATCCAAAATTCCAAATTTTCCAGAGGGATTCACGTGGATTCATTGGAGCTGCCCTGTTGTAGGCCTTGGTTTGAATTGTTGATTCAGAATTGAGGCTGAAAAAGAAAATGGAAAAATAAAAAAAAAAGGGGGAAAAAATTAAATACTAATCATAAAATGTGAATTATTCAACAGCTTGAAACGTTCCCTGAGTGGTTGATGCAAACCTAGAACAGAAGTTGGAAAATCAGAAATAATTCCTGTTTTATTTTTAATTTTAAATAATTGGAAATTGTTTGGATTTGTGGGAGAGTGGAATCCAAGATCCCACTGAAACCTCCAGGGGTGATTTATTTTTATTTTTATGTTAATATCATTAATTCAATGGTTTTGTCAAGCTTGCCTTAATTGGAGGTGAAACTTTTAAACTCTGAGAGTTCCTTGCAGTGCTCACCTGAAAGGGGTTTAATTATTATTGTAATTAATTATTTAAATGGGTTTTTCTGAGTGGGAAAGGGATGCAGGATGGATTTTATTTTTTTGGGATAATTTTTCTTGGGAAAAAGGGAATTTATTTCATTGGGAATGGCAGAGGATGAGCAATTTCTGCTGGATATGGATATTATATATATAGAATATTAAATATATGGAATATTTTTCATTTTTATGGAGATGGGAGAAAAATCTCAATTTTTTATGGTTGTCTAAAAATCCCAATGATACAAAAAAAAAAAAAAAAAAAAAAATAAAAACAACCCCAAACATGGGAGGATTCTCCAGACCCCAAAACTCAGGAAAAACTTTCCCAGAGAGGGAATTTCTCAGGATCCTCTCAAACCTGGAAATTTGGAATTTCCACATTTGGGAGATGGAATTTTAAAATTTTTAAATTTGATGGAATTTTAGATTTTTTAATTTGATGGAATTCTAAATTTTTTAATTTCCCTCCCAACCCAAACCAGGATTTCTGTGCTCACATCCAAACTGGGAAAGTATTTCTGGAATAATCCTGGTGGTCTCAGTTTTTGGGGTGCACAAAAAAAAAAAAAAATTCATTTTTGTGGGTTGGAAATTGGTTTTGTTTTATTTTTAGGTGGTTTTTTATTTGGTGGATTTTATTTGAGGGGGAAAATTTTGGGGTTTTATTTGAAGGGGAAAATTTGGGGGTTTGAGCTTGAGGAGGAAAATTTGGGGTTTGGGGAGGCAAATTTGGGGTTTTTGATGAAGCAAATTTGGGGGTTTGGGATTTGAGGGGAAAAATTTTGGGATTTTATTTAAGGGGGAAAATTTGGGGGTTTGAATCTGGGGAAAATTTGTGAGTTTTTATTTAAGGAGGTAAATTTGGGAGTTTGGATCTGGGGAATAAAATTTGGGGGTTTGAGATTTGAGGCAAATTTGGGGAGTTTGAATTTGAGGAGGAAAATTTGGGGGTTTTGTTTGAGGGGGAAAATTTGTGAGTTTTTATTTAAGGAGATAAATTTGGGATTTTGGATTTGAGGAAGAAAATTTGGGGTTTGGGATTTGGGGTTTAGATCTGAGGAGAAAAATTTGGGGGTTTGGGCTTGAGGCAAATTTAGAGAGTTTGGATTTGAGGAGGAGAATTTGGAGTTTTTGGGGAGGAAAATTTGGGGGTTTTATTTGAGGGCAGAAATCTGAAAAAACATGGCAAAATTTAAACAATAAATAAAAAGAAGAGGTAGAACTTCTTTTTGGGGTGAGCCCAGTTTAAAATTTATCCAGAATTTGTGGCAGAAATCCTGATCCAATATTAGGATTGGAGAGGTGGAACATGAAGGAAAATGGGATTTATTCAGGATGTGTGGCAGAAATCCTGATATAATTTATAATAAAAGTTTTATCTGTTAAATACATATTTATAATTTATAATCCTGATGCAGTATTAGGATTGGAGAAGAGGAGTGTGAAGGAATAATGGGATTTATCCAGAATTCGTGGAGGGAATCCCAACCCAGTATTGGGGGAGGTGGAATGTGAAGAAAAATGGGATTTAGCCAGAATTTATGGCAGAAATCCTGATCCAATTTTGGGATTGGAAAGGAGAAATTTGAAGGAAAATGGGATTAATCCAGAATTTATGGGCAGAATCCTGACTGAATGTTGGGAGAGGAGGAAAATGGGATTAATTCAGAATTTGGGACAGGAATTTCAACACAATTTTGGGATTGGAGAGGCAGAACATGAAGGAAAATGGGATTTACCAAGAACTTGTGAGAAGAATTCTGACTGAATTTTGGGAGAGGAGGAAAATGGGATTTATCCAGAATTTGTGACAGGAATCCTGATCTAATTTTAGGATTGGAGAGGAGGAACATGAAGGAAGATGGAATTTATCTAGAGTTTGTGGGAAGAATTCTGACTGAATTTTGGGAGAGGAGGAAAATGGGATTAATCCAGAATTTATGGCAGAAATCCTAATCCAAATTTGGGATTGGAAAGGACATACAGGAAGGAAAATGGGATTAATCCAGAATTTGTGGTAGGAATCCTGACTGAATTTTAGGATTGGAGAGGCAGAACATGATGGAAAATGGAATTTATCCAGAATTTATGGGCAGAATTCTGACTGAATGTTGGGAAAGGAGGAAAATGGGATTTATCCAGAATTTGTGGCAGAATTTCAACCCAATTTTGGGATTGGAGAGGCAGAACATGAAGGGAAATGGGATTAATCCAGAATTTATGGGAAGAATTGACTGAATGTTGGGAGAGGAGGAAAATGGGATTAATCCAGAATTTGTGGCAGGAATCCTGACCCAGTTTTGGGATGGCAGGAGGGAAGGCAGAGCTGCTGCCCAGAGCAGTGACCTGGAAATTCTGGGATGTTCCAAACCCAGGCAGGGTCAGCCCTGGCAGGGGAGGGGCTGTTCTGCCTCCCTCCCCTTTATTTCCTCCTTTTCCCATTGCTATTTTGGTTTTCCATTTTCCCATCATTATTTATATTCCCATGATTATTTATTTTCCCCATTTATTTTCCCATTATTACTTAGTTTCTCTGTTTATTTCCCCATTATTATTTTTCTCCATTTATTTTCCCATTATAATTTAGTTATCCATTTATTTTCCCATTTTCTCCCCCTGCATTTTCCCACTATTATTTTTTCCCCATTATTGTTTATTTCCCCCATTTATTTTCTCATTATTATTTAGTTTCCCCATTTATAGCCCCATTATTTCCCATTTATTTCCCCCCATTTTCCTATTATTATTTTTCCACATTTATTTTCCCATTATTTATTTTCCCAGTATTATTTTCCCCATTATTATTTATTTTTTTCCCATTATTATTTAATTTCCCATGTATTTCCCCATTATTATTTCCCCTCATTTCCCCATTATTATTTAATTTCCCCATTTATTTTCCCATTATAATTTAGTTTCCCATTTGTTTTCCCATTATTATTTTCCCCCATTTATTTTCCCATTATTATTTTCCCCATTAATTTTCCCATTATTTATTTCCCCATTATTATTAATTTTTCTCATTATTATTAAATTCCCCATTTATTTCCATTATTTATTTTCCCCATTGTTATTTATTTTCCCCATTGTTATTTATTTTCCCCATTGTTATTTATTTTCCCCATTGTTATTTATTTTCCCCATTGTTATTTATTTTCCCATTATTATTTATTTATGGATTGGGGAATAAATCTTAAAATTTTCCCAAAAGCCTGGGAAATTCCAAGCCCTGCCCAGCCTGGCCTTGGTCTTTTAAATTAATTAATATCTATTAATGAATAGAATAATTGGGATAGTGTGGAATAAAAAGAGGAACAGAGTGGGGAACAGAATAGTGTGGAATAAAAATGGGAATAGAATTGAAATAGTGTAGGATAGAATTGGGATAATAATGTGGAATAAAAATTAGAGTAGTGTGAAAGAGAATTGGGAAAATGTGGAATAAAAATTGGAATAAAAATTAGAATAGTGTGGGATAAATTGGAATAATGTGGAATAAAAACTGGAATAGAATTGGAGTAATGGGGAATGAAATTGGAATAATATTGGAATAATGTGGAATAAAATTGGAATAATGTGGAATAAAAATTGGAATAAAAATTAGAATAGTGTGGGATAGAATTGGGATAATGTGGAATAGAATTGGAGTAAAAATAGTAATAAGAATTGGAATAGTGTGAAATAAGAAATGGAATAAAAATTAGAGTAGTGTGGGATGGAAATGGGATAATGTGGTATAAAAATTGGAATGGAATTGGAGTAATGGGGAATGGAATTGGAATAATGTGAAATAAAAATTGGAATAAAAATTAGAATAGTGTGGCACAGAATTGGGATATTGTGGAATAGAACTGGAATGATAATTGGAATAAAAATAGTGATAACAATTGTAATACTGTGGAATAAAAATTAGAATAGTGTGGGATAAGAATTGGGATAATGTGGAATAAAAATTGGGATAGAATTGGAATAATATTACAATAATGTGGAATGGAATTGGAATAAGAATTGGAATAAAAATAGTAATAAGAATTGGAATAGTGTGGGATAAAAATTGGAATGGAATTGGAATAATGTGGAATTAGAATTGGGATAATGTGGGAAATATGAAGTGGGAAATAAAAGTCCCACACACTGGGAGGGAATTAATTAATGATTAATGAACAAAGAAATGGCAGAATTAAAAAAAAAAAAAAAATTCCTGAATTCTGGGATTCTGGATCCCTTGGTGCTGCTCTTCTTTTTTTCTTTTTTTCTTTTTTTGTTTTTGTTTTTTTTTTTTTTTTCACCTCATTTCTGGGTTTGTGGGGAGGGAATGAGGAACCTTCAGGAGGATTTATTTGAGGGGTTATAGAAATAATTTCATTTTTCTTGGTGTTCCTTCCCCCCTCAGGATTGAAAAAACGAACCAGGAAAGCGTTTGGGATACGCAAGAAAGAAAAGGACACTGACTCCACGTGAGTTCAGCCTTGGAATTTTAAATTTTTGGGGGATTTTAAAAAAATTTGGGGGTTTTTAAAGAAAATTTTGGTTTGGTTTTTTTTTTTAAATTTTGCTAGGTTTTTTTTTAATTTTGGGGGTTTTTTTAAATTTTTGGGGCTTTTTTATTTATTTATTTTTAAAAATTTTGTGGGGTTTTCAAAATTTTGGGGTTTTTTTCTTATTTTGGGGGTTTTTCTTATTTTGGGGGGGTTAAATTTTTTTTTTTTTAATTTTGGGGTTTTTCTTATTTTGGGGGTTTTAATTTCAGGGGGGTTTTTTTGTTTGTTTTTAATTTTGGGTTGTTTTCTATTAATGTTGGGGGTAATTGTGGTTGGGTTTTTTTTAAATTTTGGGTGTTTATTTTAATTTTGTGGGTTTTTAAATTTTGGGGGGTTTAATTTTGGTGTTTTTTTTATTTTGGGGTGGGTTTTTTTTTTTTTAATTTTGGGGTGGATTTTTTTTTTTTAATTTTGGGGTGGGTTTTTTTTAATTTTGGGGTGGATTTTTTTTTTTTTTTAATTTGGGGTGGGTTTTTTTTTTTTTAATTTTGGGGTTTTTTTTAATTTTGTAGGTTTCATTTCGGGGTTTATTTCCCTGTGCAGGCAGGAACTGTAGGAATTTGGGGCATTTCAGACCCGTGATTATTTTGGGGTAACAGCAAACCCATCCCAGCTGCTCCCCCTGCACTCCCAGCAATGTGGGATTCCTGCAGAATTCCCCTTGTGGGGGATTTTTGGGATTTTGAGCAGATCCATCCCTGCACAAACTGCTCCTTAGGGATGCAAATTCCATTTACAGGGGTTTGGATCCCAGAAAACATCTGGCAGGGGATGCATCCCACATCTGGAGGGGGATGCTGAGGCTGGTCCAGGGAGGGGCTGGGAAGGCTCAGCCTGGAGAAAAGGAATTTTTGGGGGAATTTTTGGCTCTGCCAGGAGGGGACACTGGGGGAATTTGGGATTTAGGATCTGGGAACAGGGACAGGAGGAGAGGGAACAGCTCAGGGTGGATATTTGGGGAATTCTTTCATGGAAAGGGTGTCCAGCCCGGGCAGGATTTAAAATCCCTGTGGATGTGGCATTTGGGGACAGGCTGGACTTGATGTTCTCAGGGGGTTTTTCCAACCCAAATAATCCCGGGACTCTCTTTTGGGGGTTTTTCCAACCCAAATAATCCCGGGACTCTCTTTTGGGGTTTTTTCCAACCCGAACAATCCCGGGACTCTCTTTTGGGGGTTTTTCCAACCCGAACAATCCCGGGACTCTCTTTGGGGGCTTTTCCAACCCGAACAATCCCGGGACTCTCTTTGGGGGTTTTTCCAACCCGAACAATGCCGGGACTCTCTTTGGGGTGGATGTCCCCAAGTGCTGTGGCCAAGGAGGGACAGCAGCAGGGTGTCCCCTCCTGCAGCCCTGCCCTGAGAAACTCCGAGCTTTTCCTTTTCTTCCGTTCGGGTTTTCCCCTGAGCTGTTTTCTGTCCTGCTGGGAGTTGTTTGGATGTTTCCCATGCCAAGCGACAGATCCCAGGTGGCTTTTCCTGCTGTAAGGAGGAGTGGGACGCACGGAGCACACCCCAAAAAAAGGGATGCGCGGTGTCACCCTGCTGTCCCCAGGGGTGGTGGCGAATCCAGCTGGACAAACCCATCCAGGATTGATCCCGGTGGGGGGAATGCGGCTCCTTTGCATCTCCCGATGCAGAATCGCTGGGTGCGGGGATTTTCCATCCCCATCCCAGCAGAGGGGGAGGTCGCGCAGAGGCCACGGAGGAGACGCTGCAATTAAAGAGCGGCGCTGATTGAATTAGCGGCTGCGGTGATTAGCGCGGCGGGGGCACGGAGCGGGCACGGCCCCGAGCGCTCCCGGGACCGGCGGGGACGGGGACGGAACGGGGGAGATGGGAGCGATGGGATGGTGGAATAGGGAGCGATGGGATGGAGGAATAGGGAGGGATGGGATGGTGGAATAGGGAGGGATGGGATGGTGGAATAGGGAGCGATGGGATGGAGGAATAGGGAGGGACGGAGAGGGAGAGAAGGGAGGGATGGGATGGTGGAATAGGGAGGGATGGGATGGTGGAATAGGGAGGGATGGGATGGTGGAATAGGGAGGGATGGGATGGTGGAATAGGGAGCGATGGGATGGTGGAATAGGGAGCGATGGGATGGTGGAATAGGGAGGGACGGAGAGGGAGAGAAGGGAGGGATGGAATGGTGGAATAGGGAGGGATGGAACGGGAGAGAACAAGGAGAGAAGCGAGGGATGGAGAGGGAGATGGGAGGGATGGAACGGTGGAATAGGGAGGGATGGAGAGGGAGAGAAGAGAGCGATCGAGAAGAAGAAAGGGAGGGAAGGAGCAGGGGAGCGATGGGAGGGATGGAATGGTGGAATAGGGAGAGATGGAACGGGGGAGAAGGGACAGGGACAGAACACGGAGAGAAGAGAGGGATCGAGAAGGAGAAGGGGAGGGATGGAATAAGAGAAGGGACAGGGATGGAACAGTGGAATAGGGAGGGATGGAACAGTGGAATAGGGAAGGATGGAGAGGGAAAGAAGGGAGGGATGGAATAAGAGAAGGGACAAGGAGGGAACGGGAGAGAAAGGAAGGATGGAACAGGGGGAGATGGGAGGGATGGAATGGTGGAATAGGGAGGGATGGAACGGGAGAATGGAGAGGGAGAGAAGGGACAGGGATGGAACAGGGGAGAGAAGAGAGGGATCGAGAAGGAGAAGGGGAGGGATAGAATGGTGGAATAGGGAGGGATGGAGAGGGAGAGAAGTGACAGGGATGGAATAAGAGAAGGAGCAGAGATGGAATGGGAGAGAAGGAAAGGATGGAACGGTGGAATAGGGAGAGATAGAACAGGGGAGAAGGGACAGGGACAGAGCACGGAGAGAAGAGAGGGATCGAGAGGGAGAAGGGGAGGGATGGAATAAGAGAAGGGACAGGGATGGAACAGGGGGAGAAGGGAGGGATAGAAGGGGAGAGAAGGGGGAATGGAATGGGAAAAGGAAGGCAGAGATGGAACGATGGAGAAGGGAGGGAGGGAAGGAATAGAAGAAAAGGGAGAGATGGAAGAGTGGAATGGGGAGGAATGGAATGGGAGTAGAGGCAGGGATGGAGCAGAACAGAAGGGAGGGATGGAACGGGAGAAGACAGTGATGGAATGAGAGAAGAGGGAAGGATGAAACAGTGGAATAGGGAGGAATGGAACAGAAGAGGCAGGGAGGGAATGGGAGAAGAGGGAGGGATGGAATGGGAGAAGGGAGGGATGGGGAGGGATAGAGCAGTGGAAAAGGCAGAGATGGAATGGGAGAAGGGATGGAGCAGGAGAGAAGGAAAGGATGGACCAGTGGAATGGAGAGGGAGAGAAGAAGGGATGGAACAGGAGAAGGAAGGGATGGAGAGGGAGAAGAGGGAGGGATAGAACAGGAGAAGGGACAGGGAGGGAACAGGAGAAGAGAGGGATGGAACAGTGGAATAGAGAGGAATGGAATGGGAGAGAAGGAAGGGATGGAAGGATGGATCAGGAGAAGGAAGGCAGGGATGGAACAGGGGGAGAAGGGAGAGATGGAATAGGAGAAAACCAGGAGGAAACACAGAAGGGATTTCTGCCACTGCCAAAGGATTTCAGAGACTCTGTGCCAGGAGATGGAGATGAATAGGAGAGGTGGGACAGAAGCAGGGATGGATTGGAGAATTTGCAGGGAAATCATTCCCTGTGGAGCCAAGGAGCTGCCAACAGGGTTTGTGCTGTGCTGCACATCCCTGGCAGGGCAGGAAATTCGGGATTTGTGGGAGGTGCAGGAACCCATCTGGATTCCACATTGCATTCCCTAAATCCCTGGGCAGTGCAGGATGGCCCAGCCCAGATCCCAGATCCCAAATCCCATAAACATTTGGGGATTAGGGTCCCTGGGGAGCCTCAGCAGTTCCCAATCCATTCAGAAATTCCTCCAGATGGGATTTGTGTCTCCTGCAGGAGGATGGTGCCAGCTGGGCCAGTGCCACCCTCAGCAGCAACAACACTTCATTTACCTCATTTATTATTTATTTTATTGACAAACATCAAACTTACCACCCGATAATACCAGGGGAAAAAAAATAAATAAATTCTGTGACCTTGCAAGGGTTCCACGAGGAGCAGGTACCTCAGCTGTGCTGATGAGCCATAATTCCGTTTTTGCTGCTGTAAATTAATTTAAATAACAATTTCCTCGAGTTGTTTGGGCACTAACATCACCTTTTTCTGCTCTTTCAGAGGGTCACCAGACAGGGATGGCATCGTGAGTATTGCCCCTGCCACCACCACCAGCATTTGTCTGCAGTTTTCTGTTTAATATAGAAAACAAATGTAAAAATATATAGGAAAAAAAGGCAAATTCTAATTTTTTTTTTTATTAAAATATCAACAGAGGGAGACCTGAGGAGCAGCTGCCCTGCTAAAGCTCCTCTTCCTCATTTCCACTCCTGCTAATTGGCTTGGGCCAGATTTGCTGCCCTGAGGAGTTCAGAAATTGCCAGAGCAGCTGTTTCCAGCCTTTATTTTTATTTTCTATATTAACCTGAAAACAAGGAGGTGTTTGTGGTTTGGTTTGTTGTTTTTTTTTTAGTGGTTGCTGCTTTTATTCCTGGTGTTAGAGCTGGGTAGGAGATGGGCCCCAGCTTCTAAATTTAATGTTTGATATCAAAAAAATGAAAATTTGAGGGGTAAAGCTGCTCCTTGCAAGAAATAATTTTTGTTTTCCCCACAATCTCACCCCCAATCCTCAGCTTTGGGCCCTCCCTATGTTTTTAAGCTGCTTTTTAGGAAATAGAGATTAAAGTAAACTTGGTGGCTTCAGCAGGGATAAAGGAATAAATAAAAAGTACAGGATAAATTTAATAAATAGCAGGTTCAGCTGGATAAATTAATAAATAGCAAATTTAGGCTGGATAGATTAATAAAGAAAAAGTTTAGGATGGATAAATTAATAAAGAACAGATTCAGGTTGGATAAATTAATAAATAACAAGCTTAGGTTGGGTAAATTAATAAAGGACAAGTTTGGGTTGGATAAATTAATAAATAGCAGGTTGAGGATGGATAAATTAATAAATAGCAAGTTTAGGTTGGGGAAATTAATTTATCCATCCTAAACTTGTCCTTTATTAATAAAGGACAGGTTTGGGTTGGATAAATTAATAAATAATAGGTTTAGGTTGCATAAATTAATAAAGAACCAGGTTCAGGTTGGATAAATTCATAAACAACAAGTTTAGATTGGATAAATTAAAGAACAGGTTTAGATTGGATATATTAATAAAGGACAGGTATAGGATGGATAAATTAATAACTAGCAGGTTCAGGCTGGATAAATTAATAAATGGGTTGGATAAATTAATAGAGGACAGGTTTGGGTTGGATAAATTAATAAATAACAAGTTTAGGTTGGATAAACTAATTTATCCATCCTAAACTTGTCCTTTATTAATAAAGGACAGGTTTGGGTTAGATAAATTAATAAATAGCAAGTTTAGGTTGGATATACTAATTTATCCATCCTAAACTTGTCCTTTATTAATAAATAGCAGGTTCAGGATGGATAAATTAATAAATAGCAGGTTTAGGGTGGATAAATTAATAAAGAGCAGGTTTGAGTTGGTATCTGGAGGAATTCCTCCATGGAAAGGGAGCTCAGGGAGTTTTGGGTTCCCCATCCCTGGATGTGGCACTTGGTGACAAGTTGGGGATGGGCAGAGCTCGGACTGGAGATTTTAAAGTTAATTTAAATTTATTTTTTAATTAATTTAAGCACCCCCAGGCAGTTCCCTCTCCCTTGGGCAGCTTTTCATCAGTAAAAGGGAGCTGGGGTGTTCCCTCCAAGGATGCAGAAATGCAATTTTTGGGGATGAAATGGAGCTGCTGAAGGTGATGAGGCAGAGGGGTTGGAGATGGAGATGTTGAATATCATTTTTCATCCTCCAGATCCTTTCCCACATTATTTTTCCACATAAATTTTGACAGGAAAATCCACTTTTAATCCTGGTGGAGCCACAGCTGAGCCTCCCTTTCCTGACAAATCCACCTTGCCTAGTTGCCAAAAATTAGTTTTGTGTGTTTTAAATGAAAAACAACAAATAAAAAAAGGTGAGGAGGAGATATTTTAACCCTTTTTCTGCCACCCCCACCCTTGCAGCAGCCCAGCCCTCATGGCAATGATCCAAGTTCCAATAGCACACAGGAAGGAGGAAATAAAAATGGGGTAAGGAAAGCTGAGCCTGGAAAACAGGGAATCATCCTCAGTTTGGAACAAAAAAAAGGCAATTTTTGGTTTTTTTCCAGAGTGCAGGAAAAATCCCTGTGGAGTCAGCCAGGAAATGGGGTTGGATAGAAGTGGGTGGGGAAAACAGGAATTTTCTGGAGCAGCATCAATTCCCACAGGAGGTTTTGCCTCCATCCTTGGGATGGGCATGTTCCCACTGGGAGGAAGCTCAGGAGTGCTGGATTATCCCATCCAGCAGCCAAAATTTGGGATGGGTTTGGGTTCCTGGGGTGATTCCAAGCAGAATTCCCTGGATCCCAAGCAGCAGCTGCTGTGTGTTGGTGTGGATTCATCCCAGGCCATTCCCTGAACCCACAGCTCCTGGAATGTGGGATCTGATCCTTTTTGGGGTTGTTCTTTCTGGGGGAAGGGGTTTGTTCATCTCCCAGCAAATATTTCATTGGGATTTTCCACATCCCAGCACAGGAGGAATATTTCCTCACCTCTCCCTAAGGAATTTTGGGTGTCCACCTGATAAATAGGCAAAAAAATGAAATTAAAAACCCAAATCCTTTCCACTCTGTGGGGGAATTCCAGGGTGGGGAATGCTGTGGGATTTTGAGGGTGTGGGATGTCCTGTGCTCCTGCCTCCTCCATTTCAACCAGGAAAATTTTCCTTTCCAGAAGAAGACCAATGGAGCCCCGAATGGATTTTATGCAGAGATCGACTGGGACAGATATGTAAGTGTCCCCTGGAGCTTCCCTGGCAATCCCAGGCAATTCCCACCCTCATTTTTGGGATTTTTGGGTGAAATCAGCTCTGTCCAGACACCAATCCCACACCTGCAGGTCAAGCAGAATTCCCAGGAATGAGGTGACTCTGGAGAGCTCTGTCCTGGTCCAGGGGGTGTTGCAGTTTATCCAGAGAAAAATGTATTATAAATATATATTTATTATTTATATTAATATTGTTGTTTATAAAATTAACAAGGATTAAAACATTTATTCTGCCAAATGGGATTTGCTCTGTGTGTGCAGGAAATCCCTTCCCACAGGAGGAAGGAGCTGCTCCAGCTTTCCAGGAATTGATTAATCCCTGATTTTCCTGTTTGGTTTTTTTTTTTTTTTTGGTTGCCTATTCAGAACTCACCTGAGCTGGATGAGGAGGGATACAGCATCAGACCTGAGGAACCAGGATATATCCTTTGGATTTGGCTTTGCCTCCTGTGACAGGAGTTGGGGTTCACAGGCAGGGCCCTTTATTCCATTATTATTTATTAATTATTATTTTTATTATTCATTATTATCTATTTCCACCTTTTTAATTTTAATTTGGAGCTGGCACTCCTCAGATAAATCTGGATTCCCAAGGGAATTACCTGAGATATTTGGATTGTGATTCACTGCTGTGAAAAGAGGAGAACATCCCATGGGAGCCCAAAATCTCCATGATGGTGCTGGAGGAAAGAGGGATCAGGGAGGAATTCCTGGATTTTGGCAAGCAGGGAGCAGCCAGGGGGGATTTGGGATCTGCTCCCAGGGAATGGGGACAGCAGAGGGAATGGCCTCAAGTGCCAGAGGTGTTTAGGTTGGATATTTTAAATAAAATCCCTGTGGATGTGACACTTTGGGACATGGGGCAGTGCTGGGGAATGATTCGACTTGATTATCCCAGAGGGCTTTTCCAGCCTGGAGAATTCCATGGATCCAAGCCCTGGGCTGGATTTACCCTGGGAACATCAGCCCCACATTCTTGGGGTGCTCAGGGTGCAGCAATGCCATCCCCAGCTTGGGATTTCCTGCTTTTTATTTGGGGTCAGAGCTCCAGAGGAGGTTTAGGTTGGATATTTGGGAAAATTTCCTTGTGGAAAAGGCTGGTCAGGCATTGGAGCAGCTGCCAGGGCAGTGCTGGTTCTTCATCCCTGGAAGGATTTAAAATCCATGTTTGTAATCTGGGGACATGGGGCAGTGCTGGGGGGTGATTTGACTTGATTATCCCAGAGGGCTTTTCCAGCCTGGATAATTCCATGGAATGCAGCCATGGATCCAAGCCCTGGGCTGGATTTACCCTGGGAACAGCAGCTCCATGTGCTTGGGGTGGATGTGACACTTTGGGACATGGGGCAGTGCTGGGGAATGATTTGACTTGATAATCCCACAGGGCTTTTCCAGCCTGAACAATTCCATGGATCCAAGCCCTGGGCTGGATTTACCCTGGGAATAACAGCAGCCTAACATTCTTGGGGTGCAGCAGCCCCACATTCTTGGGGTGCTGAGGGTGCAGCAGTGCCATCCTCAGCTCGGGATTTCCTCCCCTTTCTTTGGGGTCACCATTCCAGCACCACCAACGCCCCCCACTCTGGGAACACCCCAAAACTCCCAATTCCTTGACTGTGCTGTACCTACCAAAGGAAAGCACTTCTACTCCTCCAGCGAGTCGGAGGAGGAGGAGGAGGCTCACAGGAAATTCAACATCAAGATCAAGCCCCTGCAGGGCAAGGACGCGGCGCGCAGCGCGGCCACCGCCGACGAGCTCCGCGCGTCCGTGGGCAACATCGCCCTGTCCCCGTCCCCCGTGGTGAGTGTCCCCCCGTGGCGTGTGTCCCACCCTGTCCCCCCGTGGCGAGTGTCCCCCCGTGGCGAGTGTCCCTCCCCTGTCCCCCCGTGGCGAGTGTCCCCCCGTGGCGAGTGTCCCCCCCTGTCCCCCCGTGGCGAGTGTCCCTCCCCTGTCCCCCCGTGGCGAGTGTCGCCCCGTGGCGAGTGTCCCACTCCGTCCCCCCGTGGCGAGTGTCCCCCCCCTGTCCCCCCGTGGCGAGTGTCCCCCCCCTGTCCCCCCGTGGCGAGTGTCCCCCCCCTGTCCCCCCGTGGCGAGTGTCCCCCCCTGTCCCCCCGTGGCCAGTGTCCCCCCCCTGTCCCCCCGTGGCGAGTGTCCCCCCGTGGCGAGTGTCCCCCCCCCTCCTCCGAGTCTCAGGGACCACCCCAAACTCACCGTGTTTTAGGTTCTACTTGTTTTTTTTTTTTTGTTTTTTTTTGGTGGTGTTTGTGGGGTTTGGCTCGCTGGATGGTTTAAGGGGTTTGTAAGTTTGTAAGGGTAGCAGCGTGTGTCGTTCGCTGGTTTTTGTCACCTCTTCTCCTCGTTTTGCAATGAGGAAAAAAGGGGATTTCAATCAAGGGGGGGGGTTTTAATCATCACCATTCAGGGTCTTGCCAAGGAATCCATCTGTAGGGTTTTTCATGGGGTTTTAGAGGTTTATTAGTTACCCTGGATGTGAATCCAAGTTCCTCGAGGGTTCTTCCCATTGAGGGTCTTACCCTGATTCCCAAGCCAAGGAAAGCATCTGTAGGATTTTCCATGGGATTTTAGAGGTGTATTTCTCACCCTGGAGGTGAATCCAGGTTCCTGGAGGATTCTTCCCTTTGAGGACCTTGCCCTGATTCCCAAGCCAAGGAATCTATCTGTAGGATTTTCCATGGGGTTTTAGAGGTTTATTTCTCACCCTGGAAGTGAATTCAGATTCCTGGAGAATTCTTCCCATTGAGGGTCTTGCCCTGATTCCCATGGATTGGGATGGAAGGGGGATCATAAATCCCACGGATTGGGCTGGGAGGGGGATCATAAATCCCACCCCACCCCTCCCACCAGCCCAGGCTGCTCCTGGCACTGCCAGCTGTGCCAGATGTTGTGCCCACTGTCCCTGCCATTCCCAGCCCTCTGCACTGGGAGTTCTGGTGCCTGAACTGGGAATGGCCATTGGATTTTAACAATGCAATTCTTTCCCTAAAGTGCCTCAGACACCATTTTTATATTTCCAAATGTTCCCTCTCCCCACAATTTCCCACTGGAGACTCACTCCTGTCCCTCTGCTTTGTCTTTAACCTGACACAAATCTTCCATTCCTCTTCATAAAAAAATCCCTCACCTTCTCATTCTCTTTTTTTTGTTTCTTTTTTTTTTGTTTTTTTTTTGTTTGTTTGTTTGTTTGTTTGTTTTGGGTTATTGGGTTTTTTTTGTTGTTGTTGTTTTGGTTGGGGTTTTTTTTTTGGTTTTTTTTTGGTTTTTTTTTTTTTCTTTTTTTTTTTTTCTTCTCTCTGCCTTCTTTTAGAGGAAAAGTCCGGTAAGAAATGCAATTTTTATCTCCTGGAATAATTTTAACCCAGCTTCGTGTGCTCTTGTCCTGCCTCTAGAGCTAAAATGCCAACAGCAAATAACACCCCTGCCCCTCTAGGATGAAGTTTAATTCCCTTTATGGCTGGCTTAGAGCATTTGGGAATAGAATGTGCAAAAACAGAGCTGGGCTTGGCTCTGAGCCTGGGCTGTTTGGGGTCTGTGCAGCCCCATTTCCCAGGGTCTGGGGGCTGTGGTGTCTGGGACCCTTTGGGGTCTGTGCAGCCCCATTTCCTGGGGTCTGGGGGCTGTTGGGGGTCTGTGCAGCCCCATTTCCCAGGGTCTGGGGGCTGTTGTTGGGGTCTGTGCAGCCCCATTTCCCGGGGTCTGGGGGCTGTTTGGGGTCTGTGCAGCCCCATTTCCCGGGGTCTGGGGGCTGTTGTTGGGGTCTGACTGTCACTCTCTGACCAGGTGTCTCTTCTCTCCCCTCTGCTGACCCCAGCGGCGCAGCCCGGTGAGGAACGGGGATGGGATTGGGATTGGGATTGGGGTGGGATTGGGAATGGGGAATGGGATTTGGGATTGGGGACTGGGAATGGGCTCTGGGACTGGGAAATGGGGACTGGGGAATGGGGATGGGCCCTGGGATTGGATACTGGGGTCTGGGACAGGGGATTGGGGAATGGGCTCTGGGATTGGGGAATGGGACTGGGCTATGGGATTGAGATGGGTTCTGGGACTGGGGAATGAGATTGGGGAATAGGGACTGGAAATGGGATTGGGATTTGGGACTAGGCTCTGGGATTAGGACTGAGCTCTAGGTTTGGGACTGGGGATGGACTCTGGGACTGGGGAATGAGATTGGGGAATAGGAACTGGGAATGGGCTCTGGGAGTGGGATTGGGAAGGGGGTGTGGGATTGGAAATGGGACTGGGCTGTGGGATTAGGACTGGGCATGGTATTGGGACTGGGAATGGGGTCTAGGACTGGGAATGGGTTCTGGGACTGGGAATGGGGTCTAGGACTGGGAATGGGCTCTGGGAATGGTCCCTGCCCAGCCTGGGTGGGCACAGCTGCCAGAGGTGTCACCCACCCCATTGTCACCCCAGTGATGGTGACACCTCGATAACACAGAGGGGGCAGTGATGGGAACCCCTGGAGATCCCACTCTGCCTTGGGGTGTCCCCAAAACCCCAAAATTCCCCAAAATGATTGGAGGGTTTGGCTTTTCCATGAGCCATTGGCACAGCTGTGCTGAGTCCCCATTCCCAGAGGGGTTTAAAATCCTTTGGGACAGCCCCAAAGGCAGAGGTGGATTTGTGGGGTTTTATCCTGTGGGGTTTTTTTTATCCTGGGGTTTTTTGGTTTGTTTTTTGTGTGGTTTTTTTTTTGTCCTGTGGGGTTTTCTGCTCCCTGGGCTCCAGGAAATGTCCCCTCCTGCCACTCTGCTGGGGTGACACTGCCCTGATCATTTTATCCCTTTGTTTCTCCTTCCAGGGGACGATTAAAAGGAATTTATCCAGTGAGTATCTCCTGCAGCCCGTAAAAAACCCTCACTGCACCTGTGTGGGGTCAGGGGAGGTTTTGGGGTCACCCTGACCCTGTCTGTGCTGTGGGGTCAGGGGATGTTTTGGGGTGGGGATGACCCTGCTCCTGTCTGTTCTGTGGGGTCATGGATGATGTTTTGGGATCATGGATGATGTTTTGGGATGCTGTGGGATCATGGATTATGTTTTGGGATCATGGATGATGTTTTGGGGTGCTCCTGACCCTGTCCCTGTTCTGTGGGATCATGGATGATGTTTTGGGATCATGGATGATGTTTTGGGGTGCTGTGGGGTCATGGATGATGTTTTGGGGTGCTGTGGATCATGGATGATGTTTTGGGATCATGGATGATGTTTTGGGGTGCTGTGGATCATGGATGATGTTTTGGGATCATGGATGATGTTTTGGGATCATGGATGATGTTTTGGGATCATGGATGATGTTTTGAGGAGCTGTGGGATCATGGATGATGTTTTGGGGTGCTGTGGGATCATGGATGATGTTTTGGGATCATGGATGATGTTTTGGGGTGCTGTGGATCATGGATGATGTTTTGGGGTGCTCCTGACCCTGTCCCTGTTCTGTGGGATCATGGATGATGTTTTGGGACCATGGATGATGTTTTGGGGTGCTGTGGATCATGGGGATGATGTTTTGAGGAGCTGTGGGATCATGGATGATGTTTTGGGGTGCTGTGGATCATGGATGATGTTTTGGGATCATGGATGATGTTTTGGGGTGCTGTGGATCATGGATGATGTTTTGAGGAGCTGTGGGATCATGGATGATGTTTTGGGGTGCTCCTGACCCTCTCTGCCCCCCCAGGTGAGGAGGTGACCCGTCCTCGGCGCTCCACGCCCACCCCAGACCCCTCCAGGTGAGTGGGGGCAGCCCCAGACCCCAACTGGGAACATCCCCTCCCATGGGACTGATGGGGTCAATGGGATTTGGGGGAGCAAAAATCCCATTCACACTAAATTCACACTAAGAGGCACAAAAATCCCCCAGAAATTGCACAAAAAACAGCCTGAGAAACTCCCAACATCTGCTCTAAAAAACCCCAAAATCCAGTGAGATTCCAGCAATTTCTGAGGGAAAAATTGGGGAAGTGAGTGGGAAAAATATCCAGGGGAAATGAGACTTGAAACAGCCCAAAAATCCTGAAAATCACATGAAAAATGGCCAAAAACCTGCTGAAATCCAGAGTAAAACATCTAAACTCTGCCAAAATTCCAAGGACTGGTGGGAAAAGCAGCAGGAAAAATCCAGGAAAAAATTGAGTTTAACAAACTAGAAAAGTCCCTGAAAATTCACACTAAGAAGCAAAAAATCCCCAAAGAATCAAACTGAAAATACCCAAAAGTTGCACTGGAACATCCCAAAGATGTCAAAATTCCAGGAGTTATTGGGAAAAAAACATCTGGAAAAATCCAGGAAAAACTCTGCCTTAAAACCAGGAAAAAATCCTTTAAAATTCACACTGAGAAACACAAAAATCCACAAGAAATTGCACCAGAAATGGCCAGAAAAACTCTAAATATCTGCCCCAAAACCCAGTGAGAGCCCAGGGATTTCTGAGGAAAAAACTTGGAAAAACGAGTGGGCAAATTTCCAGAGGAAATGCAAATTAAAATGGCCCGACCCCCCCTAAAAATAGCACAAAAAATGGCCCAAAAACTCCTGGAATTTGAACAAAACCACCCAAAATCCATGAAAATCACAAAGATTGCTGGGGAAAAAAAGCATCAGGACACTGGGAGCAGGTTGGGGGAGATTGGGATGCTCAAAATCCATTAGATTATGAAAAAATAATATATAATAATATTAATAAAGAATATATGTAATAAATACATGTAGTAAATATATGTAATAAATATATGTAGTAAATATATGTAATAATTGCAAAAAAATTGCAAAAAATTTTTAAAAAATTAAAAAAAATTTAAATTTTTTTTTTAAAATTTAATAATTTTTTTTTAAATTATAAAATAATTATGAAATAATTATAAAATAATTAATTTTTTGCTCCTCTCCCACCAAGTTTTGGCTGATCCCAAAGCAGCCCAGCTGCTGTTTGTCACTCTGATGTTGCCTCTTCCCTTTTCCCCTTTTTTTCCCACCTGGAATTCTGGGTTTGGCCAGCTCCTCCTTGGCCTGGGGTACAATAAACCCATTAAAAAAGTGAATTTTGGGGTGGGGCCAGGGCTGCCCCTCAGCTCTGTGCTGCTCCCACCCCACAGGAGGCCTGGGGAGGATCCAGCTGCCCTGGCCCCCCTCTTTGGGCCCCCCCTGGAATCTGCATTTGAGGAGCAGAAACTGGAGGGTGAGTCTGGGCTGGGGGGTTTGGGGACATGGGGAGGGGGTTTGGGACCATGGCAAGTGAATTTGGGGACAGGATGGGTGGGTTTGGGGACCTGAGAGGGGGTTTGGGGACATGGGGAAGGGAGGTTGGGGCTGGGAAGGGGGTTTGGGGACATGGGGGGTAAATTTGGGGACATGGAGGGGGAGGTTGGGGCTGGGGGGGGGAGTTTGGGGCTTGGGGGGTGAGTTTGGGGACATGGGAGGGGGGTCTGGGACCATGGCAAGTGAATTTGGGGACAGGATGGGTGGGTTTGGAGACATGGGGGTGGGTTTGGGGACATGGTGGGGGGGGTTTGGGACCATGGCAAGTGAATTTGGGGACAGGATGGGTGGGTCTGGGGACATGGGAAGGAGTTTGGGGCTGGAGAGGGGGTTTGGGGACACTGAGGGGTGAGTTTTGGGGACCTGGGAGGGGTTTGGGGCCAGGGTGAGTGAGTTTGGGGCTGGGAGTGAGTTTGGGGGCATGATGAGTGAGTTTGGGGACCTGGCAGTGAGTTTGGGGACATTGAGGGGTGAGTTTGGGGACATGGCAAGTGAATTTGGGGACAGGGTGTGTGACTTTGGGGACCTGGGAGGGAGTTTGGGACCATGGCAAGTGAATTTGGGGACATGGGGGGTGAGTTTGGAGCTGGGGAGGGGGTTTGGGACCATGGTGAGTGGTTTGGGGACCTGCTGAGTGACTTTGGGGTCATGGTGAAGGAGTTTGGGGCCAGGATGGGTGAATTTGGGGACCTGGGAGGGATTTTGGGGCCAGGGCAAGTTTGGGACCATGGTGAGTGAGTTTGGGGTCATGGTGACTTTGGGGACAGGATGAGTTTGGGGACATGGGTGAGGGAGTTTGGGCACCTGGTGAGTCAGGCTGGGTGGAAACAGAGCAAGCTCTTAAATCAATTAATGAGTTAATTATGAGATCTGGGGGAGATCCTGACAGGGACCAGCCCAAGAATATCAAACCTCAGGATTTTCCAACAAACCATCCCCTGGAGCAGCAGGAAATTTCCCATTTCTTAGGAAATACCACCTCAAAAATATCTTTTTTTTTTGCCCCTCCTTTAACACAGGGACACTTTACTCCTTTAAAAACCTGATTTTTTTCTTTTTTTCCAAGCACAGGGACCTGGCAGGACTTGTTTTCCCCAAATCCAGCCCCATCCATGCCCTGGGGTGGGTTTTTCCCAGAGCTCTTTTTCTCCTCCTGGGTTCTCCAGGAGCTCAGTTCTTTCAATCCAAGAAATGTTTGTAAGCACAGAAAAATCCAAGAAATTTAAATTATATATAAAATATATCCCTTTTCCTGCTTTATTCTTATAATACAGTTATTTTTTATTTTGCTACCTGATGGGTTTGGGTTATTTTTTTGCATCTCCTAAAATTCCAAACCACTTTTATCATCAATGCAGTATTTTCCTTCCCATAATTTGATTTCTCAGAGTCCACCCCCGGCATTGTTTTGTTTGTCAAGCAGCATAAGTGTCAAACTAATTGAGAGTCCTGCTCCAAAATCAGACAGGATTTTAATTACCCACCATCACAGGACCCCCTGTCTTTAATTAATGAGGTTTCTGTCACTGCCTGGGCCCTCTTTTCCCAGAGTCCGGGGCTCATCCAATTGTTTGGAAGAAAATATTTGAGTTTTTCATTGTTTCCAAATGTTTATTTTTTATTTTTTCAGCTGCTCTGGACCAGCCTGAGATATGGGGGTCAGTCCAACCCATCAACACAAACCTCGAGTCCCCAAAACTTCCCAGACCTTTTCCAACTGGAAGTAAGTGAGCACAAAAATAAATTAATATACCCAGGGATCAAAGATTGGAGTTTCCCCCATCCAGCCCGTGCAGTTCTAGAATATTTTAAATTAAAGGGTTGGATTGTTGGTTGTTTTTTCCCTTTGGGTGGAGGAGGGATGGGATGGATCCTGATCCTGCACGTTCACACTTGGCTGGAAAATTGGGAGCACCGGTTTTTCCAGGATGAAATGGGGAAGAGCAGCACAGCCGCGAATTCCCGGGTTTTTTTTTTTATTTTTATTTTATTTTATCGCAGCTTTCCCTCAGCCTGGGGCAGCTGGGGAAACCATTTCTGTAAAAACCATTAACCAGCACTGCTGGTTAATTAGCTGGTGTTAATTACCCCCATCCCGGATCCACGTGGGATGGGCAGGGGAGAAAGGTGGAGAAGGCAGAATTTGAATTAAAATGCTAATTTAGGGGTTTGAAATGGGAGATTTAAAAAAAAAACAACCCCCCCCCCCAAAAAACAACAACCAAAAAACCCCCAAAAAAACAACAACAACCCCCCCAAAAAACAAACAAAAAAAAACCCAAAAAACCCAAAAACAGAAAAAAAACCAAAAAAAACTCCACCCAAAAAAAACCCCCAAAAATACAAAAAAACCCCTAAAGAACCACCCCACCCCCCCCCCAAAAAAAAAAAAAAAACCAACAAAAAACCAGAGGGATGGGTGGGTGGGATATTAGGGATTAATTCCTAGATGGGATGGATGGATGGGATATTGGGAGTGAATTCCTGGGTGGGATGGAATTCTCCACCCCTCTCCGGTACTCCCAGCCATGTCCCGCCCTCCTCAGCTGAATTTTTCCCCCATTATTTTTCCCCCCATTTTTCCCATTTTCCCCCCGCTCCGTTGCAGCCCCTCCGCCGCTCCCCCCGAAGAACATCCCGGCCACGCCGCCGCGCACCGGCTCACCGCTGCCGCTGGCCATCGGTAACGGGACACGGGGGACATCGGGGACACACCCGGGGGCGGGGGGACACCGGGACACACCCGGGGACACACCCGGGGCGGGGGGACAGGACCCGCCCCCGGGACAGGACCTATCCTGGATCGGGGTGGGATAAATCCCCATTCCCAGCTCTGGGGACAAGGGGGGACTGGACCCATTCCTAGCTCTCTTGGGAGGGATAAATCCCCATTCCCAGCTCTCTGGGGGAGGGATAAATCCCCATTCCCAGCTCTCTTGGGAGGGATAAATCCCCATTCCCAGCTCTCTGGGGGAGGGATAAATCCCCATTCCCAGCTCTCTTGGGAGGGATAAATCCCCATTCCCAGCTCTCTGGGGGAGGGATAAATCCCCATTCCCAGCTCTCTGGGGGAGGGATAAATCCCCATTCCCAGCTCTCTGGGGGAGGGATAAATCCCCATTCCCAGCTCTCTGGGGGAGGGATAAATCCCCATTCCCAGCTCTCTGGGGGAGGGATAAATCCCCATTCCCAGCTCTCTGGGGGAGGGATAAATCCCCATTCCCAGCTCTCTGGGGGAGGGATAAATCCCCATTCCCAGCTCTTGGGAGGGATAAATCCCCATTCCCAGCTCTGGAGACAAGGGGGGACTGGACCCATTCCTAGATCTGAGTGGGATGAATCCCCATTCCCAGCTCTCTGGGGGAGGGATAAATCCCCATTCCCAGCTCTCTTGGGAGGGATAAATCCCCATTCCCAGCTCTCTTGGGAGGGATAAATCCCCATTCCCAGCTCTCTTGGGAGGGATAAATCCCCATTCCCAGCTCTCTGGGGGAGGGATAAATCCCCATTCCCAGCTCTCTTGGGGAGGGATAAATCCCCATTCCCAGCTCTTGGGAGGGATAAATCCCATCCCTAGTCCTGGGGGTAAGGGGGGACTGGATCTATTTCTGGATCTAAGTGGGATGAATCCCATTCCCAGCTCTGGGGGAGGGATAAATCCCCATTCCCAGCCCTGAGAGGGATAAATCCCATTCCCAGCTCTGAGAAGGGGACAGGTCCTATCCCTGAGATGGCACTGGGGATGGGATAATTCCCATTCCCAGCTCTGGGATGACCCTGGAGGGGACAGGTCCCCATGGCTGCGTTTTGGGCACAGATTTAGTCCCTGTGCATCTTCTTCCTTTGGGATTCAGACAATTCCAGACGGGGCTGGGCTGGCAGGAATTTCCATCCTGTCCAGTTCCCTGTGCCATGAGCAGGGACAGCTCTCCCCCTGTCCCAAGGGGCTCCAAACCCCAGCCTGGCCTGGGACACTGCCAGGGGCAGACACAGCTTTGTGGGGTTTCAGATGCTGCCTTAGAAGCAGCACAAATGTTTTTTTTTTTTTTTTTTTTTTGGCTCCCAAGTTGGTCTCACCCCGGTGAAATTAATGTTCTTTACACCATCCCTGCCTTGGGATCAGTCAGTCTGGGATTTGCAGGATTAGCCTTAATATCCTGCTGAAAACTGGGATAAATTCCCAATTCTAGAGCCCTGCACGGTCTGTGCTGAGGAAATAACTCAGGGTGGGCATTAAATAACAAATTCCTTCTGCAGGGTGGGAAAAGCCTGGGGCAGGGAAGGGAAATGGGCTGGGAATGGAGGAGAACCTGTGGGCAGGGATGGAAAAGTGCTGGATGCAGCCAGAGGGCATCAGGTGCTTCCAGGAATATAATTCATGGTGCTGGTTGATGGAAAAGTGGGATTTGAGCAGGGAGGGAGTGGCTTTGGGGAGGGAACTCGGGGGTGCAGCTCCTTGGCCACCAAGAGCTCCCCTGCTCTGTCCATCCCCATCTCACCTGTGCTCCCACATCCCGAATTTCCTGCTCCTGGGAGCAGCCAGGGTGTCCATGTCCATCCATCCATCATTTCCCAGGAGCAAATGCCCCATCATCAGCTGGGCTGTGCCTTGTGTATCTGTCAAGCTGAGGTCTGTTCTTGTCTGGTTTAGCAAATTCCTCTTTTATCTCCCCTGCCCTAAATGTGGAACCATTGGATCCCCAAAACTGAGGAGTAGGGATGGGGTGATGCTGCCCTGAGCATCCCAGAGGACATTTAGGGTTGGGATCTCCCTTCCCTGGATGTGAAATGCTTGGCTGATGGATCTGTGCTGGTGCTGGAGTCAGAACTCCCATCTGTGGTTCTGGGAATGTTGGTGTGTGGTGGCTCAGTGAGCAGAGCCCCAAAATCCTGATCTGTGCCCTAAAATCCCGACCTGTGCCCCAAAATCCCGACCTGTTCTTGCTTCTGGCTGGAATCCACCCCCATGTGCATCCGTGCTGCATGCCCAGACTCCAGCAGTGTCCAGCATGCCGAAATATATATATTTATAAATATATATGTGTTTATAAATATATATACAGAGAGAGGGGCGTGCCAGAGCGCTGAGTGCACACCTTTGATCTCTGCTAACAGCAATCTGATAATTCAGAGCTGCTGCTGAGGACGTGGTGTGGTTTAGAGGACAAAACGAGGCTGGGAATTTTGGGGGAATTTGGGATTCCTGGCTGCGAGCGCCGGCTCGTGCTGCACGCTCCCTCCTCCAGCCTTCGGATCCCGCGGGATTCATCCCCTGTCGCACCCCGGCAGCGGTGGAAACCTTCTTGCCCATGAATTATATAGATACAAATGAGAAAAGGCGATTTTTTTCGGGCGTCTCCCGTAGAAGTAGAGCCCGTAGAGAGTAGCGCAGCCCTCTCCTAATGCTCGCTGTAAAATAAACCTCCTCTGACCGCAGGAGGGGACCAGGCAGCAGCAGAGCCCAAACGGGACAAACTCCCGTCCATCAATGACTTGGACAGCATTTTTGGCCCCGTGCCGTCCCCTAAATCTGCTGCTGCCACGGCGGAAGACAAGTGGGTCAATTTTTCCGATCAATCCCCGGAAAACGCTGCTCCGGAGTTGTCGCCCCGGGACAAGGCGCCGTCGCCGCCGGTGGCCGCGGGTAGCCCGGCCGAGCATCCCCGCCCGCTGCCCTCGCTGCTGCAGCTGCAAGAGGCTCCCAAGAAGCTTCCCGAGCATCCTCACCTTAAGGAGGATCCCGCCGAGCCCGCCGCCTCCTCCCCCAAAGATTTCGGGGCGGCCCAAAGAGCCACCCCGCCGCCCCCTCCGCCGCCCACCTACCGCGCCGTGGTCTCGTCCCCCGGACCGGGCGGCAGCACGGGAAGCGCCAGCGGTACGTGCTGTGAGCTCGGGGGTGTTTGGGGGTGAGCTGTGTCCCCCCGGCCCGTGCCGTGCTGCCCGAGTGTGTGCCGCCCCCGCCGTGCCCTCCCCAAAGCTCGCAAAGCTCCCCCCGAGCCGCCCCAAAATTGGGCGCGGGGTTGTTGTTGTGGTTGTTGTTGTGGTTGTTGGTGGTGCGGTTGTGTTGGGAGAGGAATTGTGGCAAGTTGGGCAAGCCTCAGATCCAGGTTTTTGGTTTGTTTTGTTTCATTTTTGGGGTTTTTTTTGTTTGTTTTTTATCGCATCCTCTCACCCCGGTAATTCACGGGTGGGGATGGTGGTGCTCGGTTCTTCTCGGCTCGGGGGATGGGGAGATGTGTTCCTCACGCTGCTGCCTCTGCCTGTCTTCACCTGCTTAATTATAAATGTTCATTAAGGCAAACGAGCTGGGGGAGGCTCAGGTTACTCACACTCCTGGCTTGAGGAGCTGCAGCCCGAGCCTGGCCTCAGCTCAGCCCCATCCTGCATCCCCCCGGGTGATTTTGGAGGGGGATCACCCCACAGAGCCTCGAGGAACCTGCACTGGTGCTGGGGTGGGTGTGCAGCCCCCCAGCTCCGTATCCAACCCTGCCACCCTCCCCCTGGGAGCTTGGAATTTGTGTCACTGCCTGGATTTGTGTCACTGCCTGGGTTTGTCACTTCCAGGAGGGTCCCCTGAGTGTGGCTGGTGCTGCAAGTGTGGCTTTGCTTCAGTGCTGGTGGCTTTTCTGTGCTGGTTGGGGGGGTGGGAGGGGTCCCTGTGGGGGCTGCAGGGTCCAGCTGGAGCTGGCACCACCAGGATTCCTCCTGCCCTGCTCCTTCCCAGCTCCCCAGGTGGGGATGGATGGATGGAGAAGCTCAGCCTGTCCCAGAAGATCCACGTTGCTCCTCTCTCAGCCTGGACTGCTGCAGCCAGCAGGGAAATCAAAGTGTGGCCACAGCCACACAAAAATGCTGCAAATCCTCCCAAAGCTGCAGCAGATCCAGCAGCTCTCCCTCTCCTCCCAGGTCCCCAAGGCTCCTTTTTGGGTGCTGTGGAGCAGAGCCACCCCAGGACCTCCTCCTGCTGTCACAGCCCCTGGGTGGCACCCGGGCAGGGCTGGAGTGATCTCCCAGCTCAACTTGTCCCAAACCCCCTCCACACACAGAATTCCAGCAGATTTCTGGTTCCATGCTGGTTTCCACTTGCTGTCAGCTCCTGGTGTAGGAAATATCCATTTCCCTGGATGGAAGCCACCATCTGCCAGGCTTTGGCTACCTGGTGGCCACAGAACCCCCTCAGGAAGGCTCCATCCTCTGACACTCAGTCCTGCAAGGTTATTTTCCCTCTCTGTTTCCTATTTTAGTAGGAAAAAAATTCAGACTTTGGTTCCCAAATTAGGCTTTGAAATAAAGGTGGCTTGGATTTTGGAGCTGTGCAAAGGAATGACTGGAATTCACTCCTTTTAAGCCAGGCCCTCTCTTGTCTGAGCCTGCTCTCCTTCACCTCTTCTTGTTTCTATAAATCCAGCCTTGATCTTTGATTAATCTGAGCTATCACCCAAAAACCTTAGGAAATTCTTCTCTTGGAATAGGGAAATTATGGAGTCATCATCTCATCAGTGTGAGCTGAGCACAGAGCTGCTCATGGCAATTCCTGGGTCAACTTTCCTGGGAATGAGGTCTGAGCTCTCTGTCCCATTCCTGGTGTCCTGGTGCCACCTCTGCCTGCTCTGTACAGCTCCAGTTACTGCTGGAATTCTCCTGGGAGGAATTCCAGTGTGTGGATTGCTGGAATTCTCCTGGGAGGAATTCCAGTGTGTGGATTGCTGGAATTCTCCTGGGAGGAATTCCAGTGTGTGAATTGCTGGAATTCCAGTGTGTGGATTGTTGGAATTCTCCAGGGAGGAATTCCAGTCTGTGGAGCCAAACAGGCTCCTGGATCTCCGTGCTGAAATTCCCATTTGATCCCAGACCTCCCCCTTTGCATCAGGGTTCATGTGAGCCCTGAGATCATCACCCTTCTCTGGGAGACCCTTCCTCTCCCCCCTTTCCCTTCTTTGCCTTGTACTGGGCATCCCTAATTCCCAATTGTCACCCTCGGAGCAGCGGTTCACCCATCACCCCAAATCCTCCTTCCCGTGTATTCTGAGCAGGAATCCGTGGGTATCGGCTATTCTGGGATGTTCCAGGCTGTGCTGCCCCCATGCCCCCGGGCGCTCACAGCTCCCGTTTGTTGCAGGCTCCTCGTCCCCCGCTCGCCCCGGGACGCCGCTGGCCGCCTGTGGCACCCCGCCCCCGCCGCCACCGCGACCCCCGTCCCGGCCCAAGCTGCCCCCAGGAAAACCCCCCGTGAGCGACGTGGTACGTGGGGAGGGGCGGGGGGCGAGACGGGGGCGGGGGTGGCACTGACAGGATGGAATGGGACAGGGGGGTGTGCCAGGGGTGGCACTGACAGGATGGAATAGGATAGAGGGTGGAGAGTGGCATTGTCAGCCTGGAACGGGACAATGCCAGGGTGGGAAGTGGCATTGCCAAGCTGGAATGGGACAGGGGGACGTGCCAGGGGTGGCAGTGCCAGCCTGGAATGGGATAGAGGGTGGAGAGAGGCATTGCCAACCTGGAATGGTACAGGGGATGTGCCAGATTTGGAGAGTGGCATTGCCAGGCTGGAATGAGACAGAGAGATATGCCAGGAGTGGCACTGCCAGCCTGGAATGGGACAGTGCTGGGCTGGAGGGTGGCATTGCCAGCCTGGAATGGGACAGGGGATGTGCCAGATTTGGAGAGTGGCATTGCCAGGATGGAATGGGACAGTGCCAGGGGTGGGGAGTGGCATTGCCAGGCTGGAATGGGACAGGGGGATGTGTCAAGGGTGGCACTGCCAGCCTGGAATGAGATAGAGGGTGGAGAGAGGCATTGCCAACCTGGAATGGTACAAGGGATGTGCCAGATTTGGAGAGTGGCACTGCCAAACTGGAATGGGACAGGGGGACGTCCCAGGGGTGGCATTGCCAGGATGGAGGGGACAGTGCCAGGGCTGGGGGTGGCACTGCTGCTGTGGGTATAAAATAACCCCCAAAGGATCCCTAAGGTCCAGGGGAGCTGGCACTGGTGGGCACTGCTCCCTTCCCAATGCCCAGCTGCTGGAATAAAGGATTTTTGAAAGAGGAATTAATGCAGAAGTTGATTTATTGTTTATTTTATACTTCATTTATATATTTTAAAATTCTTGTTTACATGATTGCACATTTTTTGATCCGTGTTTTTATTTTGTTTACGTGTTTTGTTGGGATTTTGCAGGAAATCTGATTGATTATAGTTTAGTGCTTTACTGTTTATTTTCATTTTTAAAATTTTGGTATTTTGTTTTCTAGTTGTTTGGTTTTTTGTTTTTTGTTTTTTTTTAATTTAGCACAATTTATGTTTTAATTATTCTGACAAATTTACTATTAAAGCAAACTTTTCCTCTGAGACACCAGCAGAACAATGGGGAGGGACCGGGCGAAATTTAACATTTTGCAAATGTTTCCGCGCGGATTTTCTTTAACTTTGTGTCATTTTGTGTTTCTCCGCAGTCCAGACCTTTCAGCCCTCCCATCCACTCCTCCAGCCCTCCTCCGGTCGCGCCTCTGGCCCGCGCCGAGAGCACTTCTTCCATTTCCTCCACCAATTCCCTGAGCGCAGCCACCACTCCCACCGTCGGTAACCACGCGCAGCTCCGCTGCTATTTCACCTTTCCTGAGGCTTTTTCATTCCCTCGATCTTTTTTTTTTTTTTTTTTTTTTTTTTTTTTGGGTGGGGGTCGGATTTGTTAGTTTGTGTTTTTAATGCCCAATGGATTTTTGGGGGTGATGGGTCAGGAGGGTGATGCCTCGAGGGAAGTTTTCTCAGATGTTTGGTGAAAGTCAAGGGAATTGTAATGGAAAATGTGGTTCTGGGCTGTAAATTGGGGCGAAATCAGCTTTTTTCTTTGCAGGGGATGTTTGTGCCTGGAGGGGAGTGGGGCTGGAAGCCAGACCTTGGGATCCAGGAATATTCAATCTGTTGGAATGCCTTAAATTCACACTGGCCCTTAAAGCAGTTAGCAGGAAAAGGGGTTTTGGAGAAGCCCCTTCCCATCCCCTCGGCCCGTCCTAGAGCAGAGCCAAGCGCTGCAGTTCCCTTTTGGAGTGTCCTGAAAAAAACAAAACAAAACCAAATAAATAAGCGGGATTTGCTAAAACCCCGCCTGGGGCTGAGACGGGGATTGGGAATCGAGTCTGGCTGGCAGCTCCAGCTCCAGGCGCGGGTCCCCCCACGCCATCCCCTCCTGTCCCCTCTGTCCCCGCTGCCACTCCCTGGCTGCCGCCCCTCGCTGCCCGCAGCTCCATCTCCTCCTCCTTTGTCTTTTCTCCCCGGAGAGCGCAGCTCCCGTGGCTCAGCGCTTTGTCACTGCTGTCACCGCGGGGAGCGGCGCCTGCGGGGCTGGGAGGGGCTGGTGACAGCGCTGTCCCCGCACCGGTGGCGCCGATGGCACCGAGCCCTCCCCGCGGCTTTTGTTGGGGTCTCCGGCCGCGTCTCCGTCCTGTGTTGCTTCACTCGCGGGTGTCGCAGGTGTTCGTACCTGTTCTGGCTCTTGGGCACTGTCACAGCACCTTGCTGGGGAAATGTCACCTGGGCAATGAGCTCTGAGTGTCCCCTGTGCCCGCTGGTGGCACTGCCGGTGGCCTTGAGCCGTGCCTGAGGGCATGGTGGCCACAGGGACACGGCTGTGGTGGAGGGGACAGGCGGGACATGGACAGGGACAAGCAGGACAGGGACAGGGACAGGCAGGACAGGGACAGGCGGGACAGGGACAAAGACAGGGACAAGCTGGACAGGGAAGGCAGGACAGGGACAGGCAGGACATGGACAGGCAGGACAGGGACAGAGATAAGGACAGGAACAGGGACAAGGACAGCCGCGACAAGGACAGGGACAGCCAGGCTGGGGACAGGGACAGAACACCCTGAAAATGTTTTATAAAATAAAGAGGAACAAAGGGGTGCTAAAAGTCTGTGAGGATGGGCTTGAAAAGGTTTCAAAGAAAGCATTTTGTGGTCTGGGGGGAGAAGTTGGGTTCCCACACCCTCCACGGAGGTTTTCCTTCCAAAATCGGGGCTCTGGGGTCACCCCTGACTGGGCAACTCCAAACGGGGCACCCAGGAGGAGCATCCCAGATTTTGTAGGTGTTGCACTCCAGCTCCATGCATGGATTATGCTGGGTGGGAAGGGATCCACAGAGATAATTGATCCAGCTCATGCCCTGCATGGACACCCCAAAATCCCGCTCTGGGCATCCCTGGGAGAGGTGTCCAAACTCCTAGAGCTGCTCTGGCATTCCCTGGGGATCTGGGCAGTGCCAGCACCCTCTGGATGAGGAAACTTTCCTGCTGGCATCCAGCCCAAAGCTTGGGAAAAGCTGAATGGGGCACAGGCAGGGGTTGGGATCTGCTGGGAAAGCGTCTCCTCGTCCCACCGAGAGGGGACACCGGTGCTGGGTGAGCACCCAGGAAAATCCCCAGCAGGGGAGGGAGCAATTCCAGCTCCCCAAAGAGAAAAGCTGGGCTGGGAGGTGTGCAGGGATGGAACCAGGGTACTGGGGGGCTGGGACACCCCAATCCAATCTGTCCCCACCATCTCCCGTTCCCCGCGGCAAAATCCGATGGAATTCGCCCGGGGGCGCGGGCAGGGCTGTTCCACCTCGTGTCCCCCGTGCTGTTCTGGTGTGCTTTCCTCGTTGCCTTCATGTCAGTCTGGACAGTTCCCGGCCGAGCACGGAGCTCTGATCCCGTCTCGGTGCCCCCCCCGTCATTTCTCTGTCTTTGCGTTGATACAAGTGCGCTGCTTGGTTTCACTTGGGATCCGTGTTTTCATTCTTTTTGTGTTCTTTTTTTTTCTTTCTTTTTTTTTTTTTATTTCTTTCCTTCCTTTGCGTTTCTTCTGCTTGTGTTATCAGAGGATGATGCTTTTGTTGCCAAACTGCCCGCGTTTGAAAGGCGCAGTGAAACGCCGGCAGGTACTGTACTAGCAGGGAGTTTTCCAAGAATTCCGCCTCTGGAGCGGCCCCCACCGCTCGCAGCACCTTGCATGACAGTTTCTCAGTGACTCAAAGGACTCGGAGGTGGAAAAGTCGGCACCTCCCGAATTCCAAAAGGTTCATTTGGCAGCTGCGCCCCACTCACCCCCACCCTCGGCTCTCACATCCCGAGTTGTTCCAGCGTGGTGGCTCTGGAGCTGGTTGTGCTGGGGAAGGGAAGACTCCAGCTAGGATCCGCTGCTGTGTGTGCGTGTGTCCGGTTCTCTGCCAAGTGTCGTGTCCTGAGATGCGAGAGCGAACAGCCCCGTGTCCCTGTCCCCGAGTGTGGCAGCATCCCGCCGGGAATGCTGAGCAGCGCGGGCAGAACCCTCTGCAGGAGCGCATGAGCCGACAAAACTCTTCTACCGTGGGCAGAACAAAGCGAGAGCTCCCTCCAGAGCAGAGCGACTCTTCCATCCGGCCTTCCATAGCTTTGCTTCCCGCTTGCCGTGTCCCGAGCCGGCGGTGTCACCGCGCTGTCCCCGCACGCGTGACCGCCCCGCAGCCTCGCCCCTCCCCGTAGCGACATTAATGACCTGCTCTGTGACTCACACTGTGTCCTTCTCTCTCCCTCTCCTTGACCTTTCCCATCCCGCTTCAACTCCCGGCCATACAGAGAATGAACAGCCTTCCCTCGTTTGGTTTGACAGAGGAAAGTTTTATTTGACTTTCGAAGGTAAGTAGTGCAAAGCACGCCCGGTAACCACTCGCTCCCCTCGCTCTCTCGCTCCCGGGGTTCCCTTCCAGGGCTCCATCCAATCCAGATTTCCAGGCTCCATCCTATCCACTTTTACAGGCTCCATCCTATCCACTTTTACAGGCTCTATCCAATCCAGCTTCCCGTGAGGAATGCTATGGGCATCGCCGGTCCGACCGCAATCGTTTTGATTCGGTTTGTGCCGTTCGTCCCGCTGATCTCTTTGATCCATCTTTTATCCTTGATCTCCTAAAAAGCAAACAAACAAACAAACAAACAAACAAAAAAAAAAAAAAAAAAAAAAAAAAGACAGAAAATCCGTCCAAAAACCAAAACCCCGAATGAATATTCGGAATATTGCCAGAGGGAGGTGAGAACCAGGGAGCGGAGCCGCTTGCACTGCCGAGGACCTTGACTCTGCCAGCCCGGGCTCCTCCCCGCTCTCCTGCTCGCTGCCCGGAGCTGCTGTGGGAATTCCCGCCCCAGGGAATCGGGTTCGCCGCCTCCTCCCCCGCTCCCATCCCGGTTTGGGGCAGGAAGGGCTCCGGGATGCTCTGGCACTGCCAGGCTGTGCCAGGCTGGAGGTTTTGGGTCGCTCGTGGAGGAGGGGAGGATGCAGGAGGGGAGAGGCAGGTTTGGGGCCGGTGGCTGCTCCGAGCTGTGTCACATCCCCGAGAGGACAAAGGGTGAGTCCTGCTGGGAGAGCCCCCGGCCTGGGGGAAGCTTCGTTTTCCTTTTCACAGCGGAGGGAAAAGCAGGAGGTTCTGTGGCAGCCGGGAGGGAATCTGTAAATCCTGGGGAGCTGTTGTGGTGCCTCGGGCAGAGCTGGGGGATGATCCAGGCTGGAGAATGGCTCCATGTGTGATCCCAGAGTGTCCCCTCCTGCACTGGGGTGACACTGCCTGGCTGAGGAGTGACCCAGGGTGGCACAGCCTGGCTGGGGAGTGACCCCAGGGTGGCACAGCCTGGCTGAGGAGTGACCCCAGGGTGGCACAGCCTGGCTGGGGAGTGACCCCAGAGTGGCACAGCCTGGCTGAGGAGTGACCCCAGGGTGGCACTGCCTGGCTGAGGAGTGACCCAGGGTGGCACAGCCTGGCTGGGGAGTTACCCAGGGTGGCACAGCCTGGCTGGGGAGTGACCCCAGGGTGGCACAGCCTGGCTGAGGAGTGACCCCAGGGTGGCACTGCCTGGCTGAGGAGTGACCCAGGGTGGCACAGCCTGGCTGGGGAGTGACCCCAGAGTGGCACAGCCTGGCTGGGGGGTTACCCAGGGTGGCACAGCCTGGCTGGGGAGTGACCCCAGGGTGGCACAGCCTGGCTGGGGAGTGGCCCAGGGTGGCACTGCCTGGCTGGGGGTCACCCAGGGTGGCACAGCCTGGCTGGGGAGTGACCCCAGGGTGGCACAGCCTGGCTGGGGGGTTACCCAGGGTGGCACAGCCTGGCATGGGCTGCTTGGGATCACGTAGCAAACCCACCCTGGTGCCAAGGCAGGGATCAAGGTGGTGCCCAGGGGGTTTGGGACCTTCCTTCCCTCCTTTCCCTCAGCCCCAAGGTCCCTACTCTGACAATTCCCACTCTGATGGCATCTCCCAGCTTTGACCCCAGAGGTGTCGGGGAGGAGCTGCTCCCCCTGGAGCTGTTTCCAGTCCAAATCCTGTTTGGGTTTCCTTTCTCAGGCTCTGGAAGAGCTGGGGACAGCAGGGTTATCCCTCAGCAGGAATATTCCAGCTCCTCATTCCCTTTTCTCTGTGCTCCCTTCCTGCCCCTCTCTCAGCTCTGCACATTTGGGGTTTTTCTGGTGCTTTGGGATCTGAACCTTGTGTTGGAATCCTTGGGTTTGGTGCTGGTGGTGTGTGGAGCTCAGGGTGGATTATCCTGGGGTTGCAGGAGTGTGGCTCTGCCTCCAGGACCATCCCTCACCCCAGCAAGGAGCTGCCTCACCTCCACACACTGCATTTCCTGGTCTGTCTCTAAATATTTAAGCCCAACTTGAAAATAAAAACAAAAAACCAAAAAAATTTCATGTGTGGGGAAGTGAGAGGAGTTTGGCATCTGGAACTCAGGGCATGGAGTGCCAGAAGGGAAATGATGGTTTCTGGATTTTTTTTTTTTTTTTTTAATTGATGGTTTTCTGGATCCAGAAATGATTCTTTCTGGATTTGGTTGTTTTGGGGTATTTTTTGTGGCAAGTTCCAAGTGCTTGATGGACATGGGGCAGTTTGTCCCTGTGTGGAAGAAGATGTGCTGATGTTGTCATGCAGAGTCTCATTCTGGGATCCCTCCACAGCTTCATTTTCCACCTTTTGTAGGGCAGAATAAAGCAAATTAAGCTGCTCTGCTGCTTATGGCTGGATTCAAGGCTCCATAAAATGGGTTTATATTTTTTTCTTTGGTATTATCAAGTCATTCATACAAATGAAATGTTTGTAAAAATGACTTTTGAAAAGGCAGGTTTGGGGTGGAGTTGTGCCACAGCTGCTGGATTTGTCTCTCAGGTTTCTGGACAATAATTCCAACACTTAAAATAGTTTATACTTTTATTTTTTAGTGAAAAAACTGAGCAGGAAAATTAATTTATTCTCTTTAGCCATGAAGAGGAGGATTTATGGATTCATGAAGGAAAAGTGGAGGGAACCAAGGAACCCAGTTCCACCCACATGGTCTTCAGAAAAATGAGAAATTAGAAATAAGGATATTTTGTTGCTGCTGCTCAGATGGACTCACATTCCCACATCCCAGCTGAGCCCGGCCATCCATGGGATCCCCCTGTTTATTCCTGATTTTCCATCCTGGACAATCAAGGACACAGATGCAGAGGGAAAAGGAGAGATGGAAGATGAGAAGCGTGGGAGACCCCCCTGCCCCTCATTTTCTGCTCTGGGGTGGGGTCCAGGCTAAACCCAGCTGGAATTTTTGCATTTTTCCTTCCTAGAGACAAACCTGGGGCTCCTCTGCTGGTGACACCTCCAGTCCCCCCTCCACAGGCAGATTTGGAGGGTGGTTTTGAATCCCATCAGGATTTCCACTGGAATATCCCTGGGATAGCAGCTGGGTTGGTGCTCTGAGGGGTTGTTGCTCTGGGTGGGGAGCAGGGATTTGCTCCAGTGATGTCTCTGGGGAGGATTTTTAGAAAATCCTGTGTTGTCCCATGACTGTTGTGGTGTTTTGAGGAGCTGCTCGTGCCCTCAATGGAAGTGTGGCTGTTCTCCAGTGGGAATTCCACCAGGGAATCCCTGTGGATACCCTGGGCTGTGCAGCAGGAGGCTCTGGGCTCATTAGGGTAATTAATGTGGGTGAGATTTCCCAAGTGCCCATCCCAGACCAGCTGGATCTGCTCCCAGAAAGGATCCAGCTGGAATCTCTGATTCCCCTGAGCCTCTCCAGGTGTGTCACCCAGAGGGACAGGTGTGGCTGCAGCAGCTTTTCACAATTTTATTCTGCTTTAGGCACTGGAGGGGAGAATCCCTCATCTGTGCCTTTAGGAAAAAACATTTAGGATTTCTCCATTAACCCATGGGGAGGTGTGAGGATTCCTCCTCGTTGGTGGAAACCATCATTTCTCCCATCAATATACCCAAATTTAAAGAGTAATTGAAGGGACAGCACTGCTTCCCCTGAGAAATGCTGCAAATCCCAATTTCCTGCTCCCAAATCCCTTTTATTCCCAAGGGCAGCAATGGGAAGCAGCAGGGAAAAAAGGGATTATTTTTGAGGATGGCCCAACAGGAGAGCTCAGGGAATGTGACAGGTTTTGCTCAGTTTTGCTTCCCAGTTATCTCCCTGTGGAAATGCTGCCCTTCCTGGAGCTGGTGTTGGGATTTCTGTGGCTTTGGAGTTCCTGTGGGTTTGGATTTGTTATGGCTTTGGAATTTTTATGGCATTGGAGTTCCTACAGCTTTGGAAATTTTATGGATTTGGAGTTCCTACAGCTTTGGAATTCTATGGATTTGGATTTGTTATGGCTTTGGAATTCCTATGGATTTGGAGTTCCTATGGGTGTGGATTTGTTATGGCTTTGGAGTTCCTATAGATTTGAAATTTTTATGGCATTGGAGTTCCTATGGCTTTGGAATTCTTATGGATTTGGATTTGTTATGGCTTTGGAATTCTATGGATTTGGAGTTCCTACAGCTTTAACTCTGAGCAAACCCCAGGTTGGATCCATCCCTTTTCCACCCTCCTGGCAGTGATGGTGATGGAGTGAGGGGGTTCCTGGATAAGATGCCCCTCTGGAATCCTTTGCTGGTCTTCTTTTATCCTGTTTGGGACAAAATAATCCTCATAATAATGCTTCACCTCATAATAATGCTAATGTGGTATTAAAGAAAAATTCCCCAATGGTGCAGTGCAGGAAACAGATGAGGCTGAAGGGCAGAGCCAGGGCTGGGAGTGACCTCCCCTGGCTTTTTTGGGTGTTTGTGTCTTGGATATCTGGGCTGATCTTTGGATGTTTTCCATGGGGAAGAGGTGAGGGCTCAGCTGTGCCAGCCCCTGGGTGGTGGGCACAGGACTTGTGGTCCCCCAGAGGGTTTCCAGCACTCCTGGAGCTCCTGAGGAGCACTTGCAGTGATGGTTTCATCCTCAAATGTCTTTTGGAAACAATTCCTGGCCAGCAAAGGGAAACCTGGGCATGATCCTGCAGGGCTGAATTATTTCAGAGCCTGGCAAGTGTCCATGGATGCACAGCACCACCAAAACAAACTTCTCTCCTTTTCCAAATTGTGGAATCCAAGAAAGGTTTGGTTTGGAAAGAACCTTGAATCTGCTTGTTCCAGCTTCCATATCCCAGGTGGTTCCTGTCCAGCCTGGCCTTGGACACCTCCAGGGGCCCAGGGGCAGCCACAGCTGCTCTGGACAAGCAGTGCCTCTGTTCTTCCAGGTTTCTGTCCATTTGCAGATTTCTTCTTAGGAAGGGTTTTGAAAAAAACCTGAAAACCGAGTGTTTTGTGGAGTGAGTGGGGTGTGGGGGATGCTGCTGGGTGCACCCACAGGGCAGGAGAGGAGAGCAGAGCGTGCTGGGGACTGCAGGAGTCCCCTCAGCTCGTGTGGGGACACCAGGGGGACACTGCCACCACCCTGATCCCACTGAACACCCCGGTGGCAGCACAATGAACCCCCCCAGCCCCTTTTTACGGGGCAAAAAACAACAACAACAAAAAAAGCAACTGCAAAAACTGTCATGCAAAGCCTGCCTTGTGGCAGCCCCGCATGCTGCTCCTGCCACCTCCATCCTTTTCTTTGCTCGCTTTGGGCAGCGGCGGGAGGGGGGCAGAGATCATTCTCCAAAAGCCTCATCCAAAGCCTGGGGGGGTTTTTTTTGGGCAGGGTGAGCTGGCAGGGCTGGGGCAGGTGCCAAGGGGGGCTGTTTGCTCTGTTGCAGGCTCGTCTCGAGGCCCCAGCCCCCTGACCATGGGGGCTCAGGACACCCTGCCCGTGGCCGCCGCCTTCACCGAAACCGTCAACGCGTACTTCAAAGGGGCTGACCCCAACAAGTAGGTGCTGAGCCCCTTGATTTTGGGGTGAGGATGGCTAGGGGAGATGTATGGGGAAGGATGGAAGTCTGATGGATGGATAACAGTGTCCTGGTTTGAAGGACAGGTGTCTGCTAATAAAGGCAGGAGCTTGTCTTTTAAATGGAGAATGCAAAACCCCTCCCTCCAAATTATTGTAATTTTGGAACTAAGGGGCACTCAGGCAAAGATATAATAGTTCTTTACTAGGAAAATTACAATAGAAATGCAATATTACAAAGAACAATCCCAAACCCTGCCAGAGTCAGAATCCAAGCTGGCACAGTCAGTCAGTCAGGGTGGTGGCACAGTCCCATTCCATGGTGCTGCATCCTCCTGCAGGGGCAGATGTGGTTCAGCTGGAGCAGTGCTCCTGGAGAAGGTGCAGTTTCCTCTGAAGCTCCAGGGATGATGTGGCAGGGCCTGGTTTTCTTCTGGGATCCAGTGGAGAGAAGGTGCCTTGGTGTCCAAAATCTCAGTTTTTATCTGGGTAGGAAAGGCTTGGCTCCTGCCCTGGCTGGAGCATCTCCCAGTGGGATGATGGAATTTTATCAGTCATGCACTGGGACTCACTGGCCATGAACAGGAGATATCTCCTGGAGGGAGAATGGGCTGTGGGAAGATAAAGATGATTGCTCAGCTGGTTTAAAGATGGCCCATTAGCAGATAATGTGTGCCAGGAGATAAAGATCACTGCCACACCCAGTTTGTAACAATGGCCCATTAACAGGAGATATCTCCCACACGGATAAGGTCACTGCCACACCCAGTTTGTAACAATGGCCCATTAACAGGTGATACCTCCTGGATGAAGGGTGCGTCATGGGAAAAATAAAGATGATTGCCCAGCTGGTTTAAAGAAGCCCATTAGCAGAGAATATGTGCCAGGAGATCAGGGGCACTGCCCCAGCTGGTTTAACAATGGGACAGAATTCACATTTCTGGCCACATCCTGAATTGCAACCCAAGACAAGCAGAAAGGTCTTTGAATGTAAAATCTGAAGAAGGAATAGAAATAAAAGCAAGTTTTGATGTAGAAGAATTGCTGAGCCAATCTTACTGGATAACTAAGAAAGCTAAAGGTATGTTAGTATGTGAGTTGGAAGGGTTTTTATGGCTCAGAGCAAAGGATAAACCCACCCCAAATAGATGTTTTTACCAAGCAAAATGATTCTACAGGCAAACAAGAAAGCCAATGTTGCAAGTAGAAGAAACATCTCAGAATTTTCCACAGCAGGAAAACCAAAAAACAACTTTTAGCCTAAACTGTGACACACTAACTTGTGTGATTGGAGAATAGGAACATGGATATGGGAATGTTAGTAGTTGTGATAGGCTATAGGTAATAGTGAAAGTAGTGATTGGTTGTTATGCATTAAAAGAAAAGTAAATAATGCATTTTAACCAGAACTGGAGTGGCTTCAGAGAAACCCACCCTGAGCTCTGTCACCCACACCCTGTGAATTGCTGTATCCTCTGGAGAGAACAAACAGCATTTAAAATCATAAATAAATTGCTGTATTATCTGGATACAATAAACAGCATTTAAAGAGCCACCTGGAGTTCCCACATCCCTGCTTTGGCTCTGACAGAGCTGGAACAGAATGAAGAGGAATCAAATGGAATTTATTGAGGGGCCTTCAAAGGTCACCCCCTGGCAGCCCCAGTGCCACAGTCTGGCCCTGCCCTGATGGCTCCAGGATGGAATCTGAAGAGAGTTTGGTCAGGAGATCTCACATTTTTATGGGTTTAAATTCATTTCCATACAGAAATCAACTGTCCCATTAACAGCCTCAAATAATTAAGATTTATCCTCCTTGCTTGCCTGCCCTTCTCTCTTCACATTGTTCATGCTCAGGGCCTGAAGATTGAAGAGATTGTGCTTGAGTCCCCAGCTGGAGTAGAATAGTTTTGTCCTCACCACTCTGTGAAAAGTTCCTAAGAACCTTTAATATAAAGAAAAAACTTCAAACTTAAGGCACCAACTTCCCCCCTGGAGTGCTGGGGAGGTTTTGTGGGACAGGAGGTGACGTGGCCCAGGGTGTGCAGGGGCAGGACAGGGCAGAGATTCTTCCTTTCAAAATGTTTCTGCCGTGGGGAAGGGAGGTGAGGGATGGCAGGGAGCAGCACAGGAAAGGTGCCAGGGGGGCTGCAGCAGGATGGAATTCCAGCAGAAACAGGCAGGGCCTTCCCAGCTGTGCTTTGAGAGATGAAACCCCAAAGGGCAGACCAAAGGCAAAGCAATTTCACTGAAATACTGAATAATAAGAACCTTTAACAGAGCACATTTAATATAAAGATCCCTTGTGCTGTTTGTGCTCTCTCTGAGGCCACCAGCAGCTCAGATATTTTGGGTGGCATGGGGGGGGGCTGCAATCCCCCCCTTTGCTGCTCCCTTTGCTGTTGGGGAGGAAGTAGAAAAATCTTATAAATATGAGTGCCTAGCAAAAAGTTTTAAAATTATAAGTGAGGTAGAAATGAAAGCAATTTGTGACTTTGAAAGCAGCCATGTGAATGTTTAGGGCCTCTTTGGTTTAGATAATGCCACAAATACCAAAGAACCAACAGGCATCCTGTTCCAAGCATGGCAGAATAGGTTTAAAGATAAGGTTTATAGATAAGAAAGCCATGAAACACAGTCATTCAGTAATTTCTATAAGCTGCATGCAAATATTAAGAAATTAGTATATTACAGAATATCGGTTAACAGAAACTAAAATACTCATCATAAAAAAAAATTCCTTAGTGTACTGTAAACACAAAAATTGCTCTGTTCTGCTTCTCCCCCCCCCCCCGTGTGTGTGCTGGGTGCTGCAGGTGCATCGTGAAGATCACGGGGGAGATGGTGCTGTCCTTCCCCGCGGGCATCACCCGCCACTTCGCCAACAACCCCGCGCCCGCCGCGCTCACCTTCCGCGTGCTCAACTTCCACAGGCTGGAGCACGTCCTGCCAAACCCCCAGCTGCTCTGCTGGTGAGCCCTGCCCCTCTGCTGCGTGCCAGGGCCAGGCAGGGTACAGGGGAAAGGGCTGTTGGAAGGAGTGAGTGGCCTGAAGGGTTTTCCTCGGGAGCGGGCGTCGGGTTTTGGGAATGGAATTGTGGGATCTTTAAATTGTGGGAGACCAGGGTCTCAAAACCCCCCTGGCAAGGGTCTCAAAGATCTCTGAGTGAGACCCTGGTGTCTCAGGCACCCCTGGGGGATGTTGTCAGCACGAAGAGAATGGAAACAGGTCAACAAAATTAATGAAGTGTAAATTAGATTGTTAGAACGTAGATAAATAGACTTTTGGGAATGTTTATGGTAAGGGACACGTGGCCAAGATGGAGAATTTGGGGGGTGGACACCTTTTCCTCCTTCTTCTCCATGTCATCCATATTGGGTGACATGTTGGCACTCTTGGATTGGATGGGGTCAGGGCTGGACCATTTAATAAAATTATATTGCATTGGGAAAATTTTCTAAACATGTAATACGTAGTACAAACTATATAAGATCAGCCCTGCCTTCACCAGGCAGATTCCACCATAAATATTTGATAAAATCCCTCAGTGGATTGGGGTTGATGGATTATCAGGGTTATTCTATGGGCAAGGACACCTCCCACTGTCCCAGGTTGTCCAGCCTGGCCTGGGATAATTCCAGGAGCAGCACAGATGCTCTGGGAATTCCTGCCCAATATCCCACCCAACTCTGCTCTCTGGGGATCCATTCCCTGTGTCCTGTCCCCCCATCCCTTGTCCCCAGCCCCTCTCCAGCTCTCCTGCAGCCCCTCCAGGCCCTGCCAGGGGCTCTGAGCTCTCCCTGGATCCTTCTCCAGCTCTCCCAGCCTGGCTCCAGAGGGTTCCAGCCCTGCAGCAGCCCCACAGTCTCCTCTGGGCTCTCTCCAGGTGCTGCTGATGTTGTCCCAGGGCTGGGGCAGCTCTGCAGGTGGGTCTCACCTGAGAGGGGCAGAGGAGCAGAATCCCCCTTTTCCTGCTGCCCACACTGGGGCATCAGCCCAGGACTGGGGGGATTCTGCATCCCAGCAGGATCAGGACAAGTTTGAGCTGTGTGGGAGGGAGTCAGAATTCCTCTGGAGGTGGGATTGATGCAGTCCCTGTGCCCAGGCAGGTTATCCAAGGGGTTCATTCTCCTCTGTGCAGTGACAACGTGCAGAGTGACTCCAACTCCAAGGAGTTCTGGGTCAACATGCCAAATCTGATGACTCACCTAAAGAAGGTATCGGAACAGAAACCTCAAGCCACCTATTACAATGTGGATATGCTCAAATACCAGGTAGGGGCTTTTTTATGAGATAAAACCTTGCCAAAAAAAAAAAAAAAAAAAAAAAAAAAAAAAAAAAAAAAAAAAGTGTGCTGGTTAAAAAAATGCTGTTTCCCTGGTGGAAATGGTGGAGCTGGGGGTTCTTGTCCCACTGTCCCTTCTGTGTGGCACTGCCTTGTCTGGCTTTAAGCCCAACTCTAAAACCCAAGGGGGAGTTCAAATTCTTCCCTCCAACCGCGAATGTAAAAAAAAAAAAAAACAAAAAAAACGGGATTTCCCCCTTCAGCCCTACGGAAACTAAATGTTTTTTCTGTCATTTTGGAAGGTGTCTGCCCAGGGTATTCAGTCTACTCCATTAAACCTTGCAGTGAGCTGGCGCTGTGACCCTGCAAGCACTGACCTGCGCATCGACTACAAATACAACACGGAGGCCATGACCGCTCCCGTGGCTCTCAACAACGTCCAGTTCCTCGTCCCCGTGGATGGAGGAGTAACCAAACTCCAAGCTGTGCTTCCTCCTGCTGTCTGGTAAGGGTGTGGAAGATGTTTCACTCCCTGCAGCGAACCCCTGGGATGCCATCCCACGAAACAAAGAAATTCCTTCCAACGAAATTTCCCCCCTCCCTTACTGAAAACCCCCTTATCTCTTAGGATTTCTATTGGTTCTTAAAGTCACGAGTTAATTGTAACTTTTCACTTAGAGTTTGAAGATAATTGGTTAGTTTGTAAGTTGTAGTTTTTATTGGTTAGAAACTCAATCTTTTGGAAACCTATATGAAGTGTTTTGTTTTCTGATATAATTAGACCATTGCTAGCATCTCCCTTCAAGGACAATAAAGTTATCCTTGGAACTTTGCTGAGTGATCTCAAGCCTTTTGTTTTTTGCTAGTGAGCAGCTGAGGGCTCTGCATCTGGGGTTCAGAAGTACCTGGACTCAGGGCTGCAAACCTTAAAAAACAGCTACAGTAGGGGTTGTTCATCCAGGCATGCTGGAATTCCCATCTTGCTGCAGCAGGGGGTTTGTTTCTGTTGGAGGAGGAAATGTTTAATCTCATGATTCGATTTTTCTTGTTATTCCTGGGAGGGAATGGTCAGAGATTGAGGGATATGTGCAGGCTGCCCTTTTTTGGGGTGTTTTGGCTGCTTTGTGCAGGGTTTAGAGGGGTCACAGCACAGTTGTGGCTGCCCTGGATCCCTGGAATGTCCAAGGTTAGGTTGGACAATGCTTGGAGCAGACTGGGGCAGTGGGAAGTGTCCCTTCCTATGGCAAGGAGTGGGGTTGGATGAATTTTAAGGTTCCTTCCAACCAAAGCAGTCTGGGATTCTATGGAAAGATGCATGGCTGTCATTTCCATGTCTCTTGCCCACTGCTCACCTGCAATCCTCATAACAATCATACAATTATTTTGCTTGGAAAAGCCTTCTATGATTATCAAATCCACCCATGAACTGTGAAACCCAACTCCAAGCTCCCAGAATTGCTGCTCCAGAAAGCAGCACCAAAGCAGTTTCCCCCTCCTCTCCCTCAGCCTTTAGCAAAATTCAAATTACTCCACAGCAATTTCTCAATTCCTACAGAAATGTTCTTCTCCATGTGTTTACAGGAATGCTGAACAGCAAAGGATATTGTGGAAGATCCCTGATATCTCCCAGAAGTCAGAAAATGGAGGTAATCCTGCAAAAATGCACATCCTTAATTCAGAATCCCTCCCTCAGACCCCGACCTGCTGATGGTGCCAGCACACTCAGATTCCTGCTGGGGCTTGCTGGGGACAAAGCTGTTTAATTTTAAATTAAAAAGCTTAAAAAGCAGGGCTGTGTGCCACCAGCACTGCTGTGCCAACCACCTTGGCATCCCGAGGGGCATTCACACCTGGGCTGGGATGGGCTGGTTTGCCAGATTTTGGAGGCTGAGGCCCCACTTGCATCCCAGCTGGGAGGATTGCTGTCTCCCACCAGAGGTTTTCAGTCCATAGTTTTTGGTATAGAGTTTTAAACAGAAGTAAAGTTTTAATTAGAAGTTGTTTTTGTTGAGGTTTTAGTCGGGCACTGGGATGTGTGAAAATGAGGATGAGGGGGTTTGGTTTGGCTCTGTCCCATCCTGGGATGCTGTGGGGTTGTGGCTCTTTGCACATCCCCTTGTGGGTACCAGGAATGCTCTGGGTTCCCCTCTGTGCTCACCAGGCTCTATTTGGGGTTTCAGTGCAGGAGTGGGGTCAGACCCCACTGTGGCTCTTTGCACATCCCTTTGTGGGTACCAGAAACACCCCAGGTTCTCCTCCATCCTCACCAAACTCTCTCTGGGGTTTCTCTCCAGGTGTGGGGACAGACCCCAGGTACCAGATACACCCCAGGCTCCCCTTCATTCTCACCAGCTCTGTTTGGGGTTTCTATGCAGGTGTGGGGTCAGACCCCACCGTATCTCTTGGCACATCCCCTTGTGGGTACCAGAGACACTCCAGGCTCCCCTCTGTGCTCACCAGGCTCTCTCTGGAGTCTGTCTGCAGGAGTGGGGTCAGACCCTGCCAAACTCTTGTGGGTACCAGACACACCCCAGGTTCCCCTCCATTCTCAGCAGCTCTGTTTGGGGTCTCTCTGTAGGGGTGGGGTCAGACCCCAGGTACCAGTAACACCCCATGTCCCCTCTATCCTCACGCTGTCCCCGGTCTCTCCGCAGGGGTGGGTCACACCCCTGTCCCCCCCATGCTCACGCTGTCCCCGGTCTCTCCGCAGGGGTGGGTCACATCCCAGTCCCCCCCATCCTCAACCTCTCTGATCTCTCTGCAGGGGTGGGTCACACCCCAGTCCCCTGTATCCTCACGCTGTCCCCGGTCTCTCCGCAGGGGTGGGTCACACCCCATGTCCCCTGTATCCTCACGCTGTCCCCGGTCTCTCGGCAGGGGTGGGTCACACCCCTGTCCCCTGTATCCTCACGCTGTCCCCGGTCTCTCCGCAGGGGTGGGTCACACCCCAGTCCCCTGTATCCTCACTCTGTCCCCGGTCTCTCGGCAGGGGTGGGGTCGCTGCTGGCGCGGTTCCAGCTGGCCGAGGGTCCGAGCTCTCCGGCGCCGCTGGCCGTGCAGTTCACCAGCGAGGGCAGCACCCTGTCCAGCTGCGACATCGAGCTGGTGGGGGCCGGCTACCGCTTCTCCCTCATCAAGAAGAGGTTTGCAGCAGGTGGGTGCCTGGGGCGGGCTCCTTCGGGCCCTGGGGCTGTGCTGGGGATGCATTGGTGCTGCATTGGTGCTGCATTGGTGCTGCATTGCTGCCCCAGCTCGCACAGGGCACCAATGTGTTCATTGCAATAAATCCTGCTGCCACTCACCAGCCTCGCCTTCCGTGGCTCGTTCCTGTTCCTGCACGGGAGGCGAGGGCTGGGATCCCCAGGGCATCTCCAGAAAGAGCTTTTGCCTCTTCCTGCAGAGAATAATGAGGGTTTTTCCTCGTGGATTTTTTCCCTGTGGATTTTTCCTCGTGGATTTTTTTCCTCGTGTTCATTGCTGAAGAGAATAACGAGCATTTTTTCTCGTGGATTTTTCCTCGTGGATTTTTTCCTTGTGGATTTTTCCTCATGTTCACTGCTGCAGAGAATAACGAGGATTTTTTTTTCTTGTGGATTTTTCCTCGTGCATTTTTTTCCTCGTGTTCATTGCTGAAGAGAATAACGAGAATTTTTCCTCGTGGATTTTTTCCTTGTGGATTTTTCTTTGTGCTCGTTGCTGCAGAGAATAATGAGGATTTTTTTTCTTGTGGATTTTTTCCTTGTGGATTTTTCCTCGTGCTCTTTGCTGCAGAGAATAACGAGGATTTTTTTTTTTCTTGTGGATTTCTCCTCGTGGATTTTTTCCTCATGTTTATTGCTGCAGAGAAAAACGAGGATTTTTCCTTGGGGATTTTTCCTCGTGGATTTTTTTCCTCATGTTCATTGCTGCAGATAATAAGAATAACGAGGACTTATCCTCGTGGATTTTTCCTTGTGCTCGTTGCTGCAGAGAATAATGAGGATTTTTTCCTCGTGGATTTTTTCCTTCTGGATTTTTCCTCCCGTTCTTTGCTGCAGAGAAAAAGGAGGATTTTTCCTTGTGGATTTCTCCTCGTGGATTTTTTCCTCATGTTTATTGCTGCAGAGCATAACGAGGATTTTTGCTTGTGGATATTTCCTCGTGGATTTTTCCTTGTAAATTTTTCCTCATGTTCATTTTTGCAGATAATAAGAATAACGAGGACTTTTCCTTGTGGATTTTTCCTCATGTTTATTGCTGCAGAGAATAACGAGGAATTTTTTCTTGTGGATTTTTCCTCGTGGATTTTTTTCCTCATGGATTTTTCCTCCTGTTCACTGCTGCAGAGAATAATGAGGATTTTTTCCTTATGGATTTTTCCTCGTGCTCATTGTTGCATAGAATAATGAGGATTTTTCCACGTGGATTTTTCCTCATTTTCACTGCTGAAAAACAATTATCTCCCCGTGGGCTGCAGGGCTGGTGGAGTTGGGCAAAATCTCCTGGGAATCAGGGCAGCTCCTTCCCCCCAGCTGATTTCTGATCCCATTTCTAGGTAAATATTTGGCAGATAACTGATGGAAGCTTATGCAAGACTATGGAAAATACTATGGAAAATACCCAAGGACTGTGTGTGTGGAACGGGTTTTAATTACAGTTTAAGGAAAATGAACTAAATCCTGCACTCGGGACATTTCTGTTGGAAGTGTCAACAACTTTCAGCATTTTTTTTTTTTCCCTTGGAAAACACCGTCTTGACCAGTCCTCCAGTATTTACTTCTAGATGTAACATTGTTAATGGTTTTAAAATGTAATTATTGTATTTGTAAATTGTACTCATCCCAGTAAGGCTGTATTTTGGCAGTTAGACTCTTGAGTTTTAGCATTTTACCATTCATGAAATGGATGTAATTTAAACTGTGGTATATAAATCTAATAGTAGTACTGTTGAATGGCACAATGCTTACAGAGGTAGATTGCATTTTGTCAATATATACAATTTAAATATGATACTGGTAGCTGTTATGGAGGGGGTGCCTCAGCAAAAGAGAGTTCAGTAGAGCCCACAGGCTGATTTAATTTTCCTTCAGTCCTTAGTACGTCTCACAGCAATCAATAAAAAGCTCAACCTTCAGGTTTAGCTGGTTTAACTCCAGAAAAATATTGCTGGGAAGCTGGAGGTTCCTAGGATGCTCTCACAGGAAGAAAAATCTCATTTTTTTCAAGGAGTATTTACTCCAAATGTCCAACCCCAAAGATGCTGGGTGCTCACTCTGAGCTCACCATGGCACAAAATGTCATTTTGGGTTCAAGGATGTGTTTTCCCAGCTGCCTCCAGATGTTTGCTTGTTTTTATGTTGCTTTGCTGGCTTTTTTCTGCCTTCCCCCTCCCCATTTTTGGAAGCTCTACGGGTTTAAAAAACGCTTTAAGGAATTGCAGCCACACCTGCTCCTCTGTTTTAGCACTCAGGCAGGAAAATGTGTGTGGAAAACCAGTGGGAAATGAATTCCCCAGGGAGCAGGAGCAGCACAGGGGTGTTGATAACAGTCAGCATTGGGAGCAGCTACCTGGCAGAGATGGGAAAACACATGGAAGTGCTAAATTGGAAAATGAGGAGCAGAATATTATCCCTCAGTGTTTTCCCTGTCCCACTGTGCTGCTCATTCCTTTGGGTCTCAGCCTCATCCTGCTCCTGGCAATGCCACAAGAGCATTGGTGGCACTCACAGTGCCAGGCTGAGCTCTTTGAACAGGAGAATTTGGCAATAGTGGGAGTGAAAAATGAAGGAATCCTTGTGAGATGAAACACAGATGCACTGAGGAGGAGCACAGAGCATCCACTGAGCAGGGTGCTGGGGCTTTGGGGATGGGGAAGATGATAAAAAGTTTGGGTTTTACGAGTGTTGCCAGGATTAGGGTGGTGCATTTGCATTGGAAAAGAGCCTGGGCGTGTTGGGAAGTGCTTGGTGTGGGAGAACAGAGATCTTAGAAAAGAAGGAATTGTGGGGATGTTTCAGGTGTGGTGAGCTGTGTGTGAGTTAAAAGGCAGCAGTAGGAAAGGAAAAGCACAATCACTCCTGCAGCTTCCCACATCCTCACAGATTTTGGGAGTGCAGTGTTCCACTCCATGATTTTTCCTCCTGAACTGGAAATTTGTATAAAGTGTGGAGCTCACCCCTTTCTAACACAGAAATATAGGGGAAACCCTAAGAATCAGTTTTATGGTGTGTACAATTGTTCCAAACCCATCCTTCCAAAAGAGAACTACTGCATAGACCTGGGGAAAAAAAATGGATTTATAATGTAAATATTACCAGAACATAGAGATTTTACTTTATATTTCATTTGAAAGACAAAGGTGTTTACATTAGCATTGGGTTTTCGAGTGCTTTTTAAACAGAAAAACCCATAACCCAAAGCTCCCAAGCTCATCCTGTTTGAGCTGGTGAACAAAACAGAGGTCACTTTTTTTGGGATGCAGCCCTCATGGCCTGGGGAGAGAGATGGGAACAGTCTGGGACATTTTGTCCTGTTCCAACACTCCCAGAACCACAGGGACACAGTCCCAGCTCCAGCCCTGGTAGGTGACACCAACCCTGTGACACTGGGACCTCAGACCTGGAACAGGGTTTTTTTTCACGCAGTTCTTGCTCATTTTTTGGCACAGTGTTTCCTGAGTGCCCCAGGGAATTTGGGTTTGTTGGGAGTTTGCTGAGAGCACCTGGCTCCAGAGAGGGACCTGCAGTGTTCAGGGCATTCAGGCTCTGCAGGTTTCACTCTTCTGTGGCTTTTAGCTGGGGAAATCTGAGTTTTCAGGGAATTTCTGTTTGGAGTTGGCTGCCCACTGGGAGAGAGCAGCTGAGGCAGCAGGGAGGGGAAATGGTTTTGGTTTCAGACAGATCCCAGACTAGTTTGGGTAGGAAGGGATTTTAAAAATCATCCTGTTCCACCCCTGCCATGGCAGGGACACCTCCCAGTGTCCCAGGGATGCTCCAAACCCGTCCAGCCTGGCCTGGGACAATTCCAGGGATGCAGGGGCCAGGAATTCCTGCCCAATATCCCATCCCTGCCCTCTGGGGATCCATTCCCTGTGCCTGTCCCCCATCCCTTGTCCCCAGCCCCTCTCCAGCTCTCCTGCAGCCCCTCCAGGCCCTGCCAGGGGCTCTGAGCTCTCCCTGGATCCTTCTCCTCTCCAGTGTCCCCCCAGCTCTCCCAGCCCAGCATTTTCCTCAGATTTTTCCAAGTGTGAGGTTGGAGAGGGGTCTCAGCCCTGGCACCCCTGAGCTCAGCAGCACCAGGATCCATCTGAGTAAACAGAAGGAAAAAGAAATCAAATCATTTCCAATCACAAAAATGTGGATGCATGCACAGCTCTGTTCCTTCCATGGACTTTCCCTTCAGGCTCTGTCCTCAGCACCTCTCCCAAAGGGAATTTTCCCCTGGGAATTTGGCAGCTCACACCTGCAGGGTCAAGGTCCTGCTGGCAGAGCAGAGGTTTTTTCCCCAAGGACATCTTCAGACTGGAATCTTACATGGCAGGAGCAGGAAGTTGTTTTCTTGCCACCTTTCTGCTCTGCAGTCACAATTCTCAGCCAGCTCCTGGTGCTCCTCACAGGAGACCCTGCAGAGCAGTTTTCTACTTTAACAACATTTCTCAATAATTCTGAGATCTCTTAATAATAGGGAAAACCACCAAATAATGAGCTTTTTGTTTGGTGTCTGCATTTGTTCTTAAATATCACTGCCCTGTTTAAATCTACTTGGTTTTGCTGTCAGTATTTCAGTGTAATTCATTTTCACTCTGCCCTTTCAGGTTTTATCTATTAATTTTTAAATCATAAGTGGGAAAAGCCTGGAAGTTTCTGTTGGAATGTTCTCCCTTTTAGTCAGGCAGAGTGGGGAAGGGAAGGGACAGCCCCCCTGCTGCTCTCCAAAATTCCTCCAACAGGAACATAAAAATAAAATAAAATAAAAAAAAAGTCACCACCTCTTTCTCCCAGCAGAGGCATTTTTAAATGGCTGGAGTGCACCGAAAAGGTGACACATTTTTAATTTATCTAAGAGAGAGTCAGTCTTTCTTTTTTTTCCTTACCCTTTTGTTGTTTTTATGTAAAAACATATTGGTTAAAACCCCTAATTTTGACCAAAATACGTAACATCATCCTACTGTACTTCCCTGGTTAGAAAACACCATCTCAAAGAATTCATTTCATAGCCAGAATTCCTCTGTTCTTCTTTTCCTCACTATTTCCCAAGGCAATGAATCCGTGTAGAACCAGGGAGGTTTTGTGATAATCAGGATTTTAATTCTTCTTTCACTGCAAAGCAAGGAGAAGATTTGCAGGACTTTGTCCCTTTAGGAGGGATGATGTGCTGGCAGTGGTTTGGGGAATCACAGATTGATGGTGGGGATCTTCAGAGGTTTGTGGTGGAGCAGCAGATCCCAGGGAGGTCTTTGGGATGTTTTGTCCATCCAGGTGTTTGGGAATCGTGGATGTGCTGTCTCAGTGCTGGTTCCTCATACAGGAAGGGGTTTTTCACTCCCAAAAGCTCTGAGGTTGGTGAAATCCCTGAAATCCATGGAACAAGCAGGGATGTGTGGTGCTCTGAGCCAGGAATTGAGCTGGGATGTGCCAGGAGGGTCCCAGGGCTGGTGGGAGGAGGGCTCAGGATGTGACACCCCAGCAGTGAATCCAATCCCCCCAGGTATCACCCTGGACCGTTTAACAAACTCCCTCGTGTACAAAATGTTTATAAATATTTGTGGATGAAGATACACAGGTCTATTTTTAAGATTTAAGTTAAATAAGTTAATGACTGGCTGGCCTTTTCTGCCTAAACGTGCAATGAGATATATTATACCTTTAGTCTACGATGGCCTAGGTACTGCTTAGTCTGTGATGAAAACTTTGCTGCTTTCCTACTGTTCTCAGAGAAAAAAAAAAATTAAAAAAAAACCTATAAAAGACGTACAGGTTTGTTGCACAGGGACTACTGCAGCGAAGCTTTGTATTTGACCACTGGTAATATGAATGTGTTGTATTGACTTGTTGAAGATAATCATGAAACAACATATTTTAAATGTTACTTGCCTTATAGATTAGAGTACGACTATGTGGATATCATTTTTGTAAATACTGTTTTTTATAAATGTCTCTCCTCCATCCTCCCCCTCACCCATTTCACCGACTCTCAAATATGCAATTATTTACCATGCAGAGCGTTGTGACAAAGAAATCCCCCCCCACGTCAGAACAAAGTTTATTCATTCTATACATAAGAACCACACGAAATACCCAACTGAGTTGCAATTTAAATGTGATTATTATTATTTTTTTCCTTGAAAATAAACAAAAAAAAAAAGGTAAAACATTTCTTTTTCTGAGCGGGTTTTGCTTCCAGAGAGGAGCAGGCAGAGGGATGGAAGGCTGGCCCAAAAAAAGGGTCAAAAAAAGGTCCCTGTCCCAAAAACTGGAGCTGGAGTGATGTGCAGTGTCCCAGCATGGGGACAGACTGAGGGTGGCATGGGGACACGTGGGGATCCACAGGGAACGAGGGATGGATGGAGCTGCAGGGAATGGACATGGGGACCAGAGAACGAGGGAGCTGTGGAAGGTGCTGGGATATGGAGGGATGGGGATGGGGAACGGGAATAGAGAGGGATGGAGAACGGGAATGAAGGGGAACAGAGATGGGAGCGGGAATGTGGAGGGATGGATAACGGGAATAGAGAGGGATGGAGATGGGGAACGGGAATAGAGAGGGATGAAGGCGGGGAACGGGAACACGGAGAGATGAGGGCCGGGAATGTGAGGGGACAGAGGCGAGGAATGAGGAGGGATGGAGGCGGGATGGGGAATGTGGAGGGATGGAGAAGGGAAATACGGAGGGATGGAGGATGGGAGAGGGAATAAGGCAGGGAACGGGAGTGAAGAGGGATGGAGGCGGATTGGAAATGTGAGGGGACGGAGGCGGGAATGAAGCGGAATGGAGGCGGGAATGTGAGGGAATGGAGGGGGGAATGTGAGGGGATGAAGGCAAGATCGAGAATGAAGGGGGACGGAGGCGGGATCGGGAATGTGGAGGGATGGAGGCGGGAACAGGAATACAGAGGGATAGAGACCGGGAATCTGAGGGGATGAAGGCGGGATCGGGAATGAAGGGGATGGAGGCGGGAATGTGGAGGGATGGAGGGAGGCCGGGAACGAAGGGGGATGGAGGCGGATCAAGAATGTGGAAGAATGGGGGCGGATCGGGAATTTAGGGGATGGAGACGGGAATGTGGAGGGATGGAGGCGGGAATACAGAGAGATGGAGGCGGATCGGGAATGTGAGGGGGCGGAGGCGGATCGGGAATTTAGGGGATGGAGGCGGGAATGTGAGGGTATGGAAGGGAATCGGGAATTTAGGGGATAGAGACGGGAATACGAGGGATGGAGGCGGGAATAGGGAGGGATGGAGGCGGGAATAGGGAGGGATGGAGGCGGGTCGGATCGCGGCGGGCGGGCCCCGCTCCCGGCGCCGCCTCCCGCCCGCAGCTGAGGGCGATGGAGGGCGGCGAAACTTCCAGCGAGCCCGGCCCGGGTGTGTCTCGATTGCCCCTCCAAAAAACCCCTCAGCACTTGGGGTTTTTCCTCCATGAACCCGAGCTGTGTCCCCAGGGCCTGGCGGGCGCTGCTCGTGGCGGGATGGAGCCGATCCTGAGGGAGGAGCTGGGCAGCGCCCGGAGCCAGCGGCGCTGCGGGCCCGGGGACATCGCCCGGGTGGGACACTGGGCCCCAAATATCCCCAAAATACTGATAAAGTGTGAGGTGAATCCTGGAGGCACCCAAGGATATGGCTGAGGTGGGTGATTTATCCTCATGCCTCAAATATCCCCCAAAATGTCCATAAAGTGTGAGGTAAAGGCTGGGGATGGCCAAGGACATCACTGAGGTGGGACATTCAGCCTTGTGCCCCAAATATCCCCCAAAATGTCCATAAAGTGTGAGGTAAAGGCTGGGGGTGGCTGTCAAGGTGTTGGCCAGGGTTGCTCAGAGGAGATGCAGACATTTAGGAGTTAATTAATAGATTTACAGACTGGTTTGGGAGGGGAAGGAGCTCAAAGCTCACCCAGCCTCACCCTGCCATGGCAGGGACACCTTAAACTGTCCCAGGCAGTTCCAGCCTGGCCCTGGAGCCTTCCAGGGATGTGACAGCCACAGCTTCCCTGGGCACCCAGAACAATTCCTAGGGAATTCCCTGGCACAATTCCATCCCAATATCCCATCCATCCCTGCCCTTTTGTCAATTCAATACCATCCCCCCTTGCCCTGCTGTAAATCCATCCCCATTTCTGAGCACATGTGGACTTTTGAATTAATTTGATTTTCTCTGCAGGCTGTTAAAGTGCAGGCAGTGCCCAGGTACAAGGTGGTGTTGTTGGAAAGATCTGTGAAGGACCAAGGTACTCTCACCTGCTTTGGGTGAGGAGTTTTCTCTGGGTTTTCTCTTTCTATGACACAGTTTTGCAGCTGATTGCTGCTTTCAGCACTTGGCCTGGAGGGGAGATATTTTCAGAATATTCTCTGTAAGTAAAGTTTTCCCTGTTCTCTTCCAGGGAACATTGCTGGAAGCATCTGGAGTAGGAAATAAACCATGGGTTTTGCCTGCCTGGTTTTGGGGCTGGTGCTGGTGGTCCCAAATCTCTCCTGGTGCAGATATTTCCCACTGATCTTGCTCTGAATCTGAAACCAGATTTTTTGCTGCCCCTATTTCCCAGCTGAAACCCTAACTCAGAGAACAAACCCTTCACAAATTACTTATTTTATTGCATTTTAGGTGCAAAGCTAAAGCCAGGACAGTAGTTAGTTGGGAAGAAACACTTCATGTACTCAACACCCAAAAGCTACAATTAAAGAACACAACTGGAAGAGCTGTGGTTCATGTCGTGATTATTTTATGATATTTTTGTTGCATTTCAGCACAGGGAGCTGATCTCTCTCCTGCTGCAGCCCACGTTGCAGCAGGATGTGGCCAGCAGATCAGCTGCCTCACGTTTGCTTAGCACAGAAATTTTGTTGCTGTTTTGCAAGTCTTGCTCAGGTTTGGCATCCTGGGGTTCTTTGCTGTGGATCCCCAGCCTCAGCTCTGGCTGTGATGAGAAGTCAGCATCACCCTCCTCCTCATGTGGGAAATGCTGGGGGATTTCACTCTCTGTCAAGAGAAAATGAGAAGTTAGAAGTCAAAAAATGAGTAATTAATGCTTTGTATCTTTACTAGAAAGACAGACCAAGCTACAGGCAGGGAGCTGAGTGTTACCCTCTGATGTGGGCACCTCATCACTGTGAGGAACAGTCTGTGATCAGCAGGGTAAAACTCAGTAGTTTAGGGATTTATATGTCCTGTGTTGCTTTGAGTCTTACCTTGATATATTTGCTTCTTCAGGAAAAATTGGGATTTGGTGTGTCAGAGCCTCTTGACCAGCACATTAAGCTGGGCCTGGGGGGTTCCTGTACTGCAGGTGTTGCATTAAAGCATCAGCTACCCCAAAATTCTGGGTGTTCCTACAGAAATCATCATCCAGCTGCAGCTGAAACACCTCAGCACAGCTGGGCCTTGAGCAGTGTCAGAGAGTGTAATAGTTCTCACTTTAAAAGCAAGTTTCTTCAACAGATTTTGGCTGTTGTTGCCCATATTACCACTTTTGTATTTGTTTAAAACTGCTGCTACAAGAGAGTTTACCAAAAATGCAGGTGTGGGAAGTGCAGAAAGCTTCTATTGCTGTCATCTGCCTCAGTTATTTTCTTTTTCTCTATTTCTATTTTTTTTTTCTGTATGTGTATTTCTCTTTTTCTCTATTTTAATCTGTCAGAGTACAGATTTCTAGCTGGGCATGTAATAGTTGAATTTCCTGACTATCGAATCAAAATTTTCTCATCAAAATCATTTTTCTCATCAAAAAAATCTGCTAATAAGCACAACTATACACAAAAGCATTAAATTGCAGAGCAGATATCCAACATGCTTTAGTGACAAATTTCCTGAAGTTTCTGGTTTCTAGTGGGGAAGGTGAAAGCTGCAGCAAGGCACTTGCACCGACTTCAGCGAAACTTGTCACTGCCACTTGAAATGTGGTGGGAAAGAGATTTCTGGTGGAAAAGAGATTTTTTCAGTGGCAGCATTGCCTTGGATCCTGTTCCTCAGGTAAGATAAATTATTTTTTTTTTTAGCAAAACTCAGGAAGGTGCAAGGAGAGGGGAGGTGAGGAGCTGCAGCTGCTGGCTGGCTGCCTCGTGGCACGGTGTGTGCTGCAGGGATGGAGGGGAGCAGGGGATGTGCAGCTTGCCCTGGGACCCCCTGGGACCCCCTGGGACCCCCTGGATCCCCCGGGATGGGGTGCAGCAGGCAGGGAGGAGGTGCTGTGGGATTGGTACTCACCCCCCAGCTCCTGCTGCTGGCTGAGGCTCCTCTTCCAGCGGGAGCCGCCGCAGGTGAACACCACGGCTCTGATGAAATCTCTGCCACACAGCCTCACCTTGTTCCCTTCCCCCTGCCCTGGCTGTGCCAGCAGCAGCAGCAGCAGGCAGCCCAGTGCCAGCACTGTGCCCCTCATGCTGCCAGCTGGCTGTGGGCAGGGCAGGAGGGATCAAGTGGGGAATTCTGCTGGAGCCTTCCCATTTATACTGGAGCTCTGTCCACTCCACTGGGTAGCAGCTCGCTCTGAGGGTGGCAGTGTTTGCTGAAAACAAATAAACTGCTTGTTTCTGGTCATGTTTGAAGTGCTTTGGGATGTCAGGTATTAAAGATTTCTGAAGTATTTACTGGGAACACCTGAGGTGTGACACTTTTATGGGGTATGGCTTAGGTGGGTGCAGTCCATGTGTGTTCTGCCAGAAGCAGAGGGTGTTTATGATGTGGTTTGTGCTTCGTGGGTTTGGTGTTCCCTGATTTCCAGTCCTGACTGGGGTCTTTTTGTGTTGGTGATGCAAAAGAAAAATGGAATTAACTCCTTGCCATGATGTCTGTGTGCACCTCTTCATTCCCTCACCTTGTTTACTGCTAACTGTGGATGCTTGTGGGGAAAACTGTGCTGAGAAAATCCACTCCAGAGGGAGTTTGGGGCACATATTGGTGTCCCAACCAGGATTCCCAGTGTGCCAAGAGATAGGAAATGACCCTGCAGCACATGGAGCTGAGTCTGCTCTGGAAGCAAAGCTTGGTTCTGAGTTACTGGTTCCTAACATTGTATTTACATGTCTATAAAAAATCCTTGCAATAAAATGCCTTTAGGAGGAAATGTCTCAATTATATGGTCAGAAATTCCACGTTTAAGGACAAAATACATGAGGAACTTTGGAGATCTTGAGCCCTTCCTAGCACCACAAGGATTTTCCAGCACCATAATGTTACAGGTAATTAATTTTCACTGTGTGCAGGGTGGGTTATGATGTGTTACAGAAAGCTTGCTTTTTAGCAGTAAGCAAACAGTCATGGGCATGAATGGAAAATACAGGGTGTATTTTGGTCAGATTTATAATAATGATTAACAAATGATTCACCTTAACGAGTGCCTTTCTTTGAAACACACCAAGATGAATTTTATGTCAGGGGGAAGTTTGCATGTCCCCTGTCAGATGTGCAGCACACAGAAGGAAGTGGGATGTTAATGCAGCACAAATGATCCTTAATTCAGTGCTGTGTTTGAGTGCTGGGTGTTTATTGTCAGGATAATGAGAGATGTTCTGGATCTATAAAATACACCTTTCCATAGGTAATGTGCTCAGCAGCAGGGCTACAACTTGTGCTGATCACTCCTCTGGAGATTCTCCCTGTTTCCTGGGGGCAGGAAATCTCCCAGCTGGGTATTTTTTTCTGGTTCTTCTGCTCTGCCCCTCTAAAAAGCCACCCAGACACTGCCTGCTTTCAACCCAAGGAGAAAAGACTTTGGGGGAAAAGCAGAAAGGGAAAAAGGAGAAAAGATAGAGAGCTTTCCATGGTCAGGAGTCCAGAGAGGCCCATCCATGTATGAACACTGACTGTGCAATGATGGGACTTCCAGGAGGAAATGGAGAGATTTGAAAGAAGTTTCTAAGCAGTGTGGCTTCAAAGAGAAACTTTATTGATTACCAAAGAATAACCAGTCTGTGTTCATACTAAATGTTTCCTGAAGAGGAAGGGATATCAGCTACTGCTAAACAGCTCCAGCAGGAGCAACAATATCACACAAGGAACCCACCTGGAAAACAAGAGGAAAAAGAGTTGATTGTTCTTTGGAATTCTGGCAATGCTGGCAAACAGCACGTGGGTTGCATTTGTGCTGTCACATTTGGCAGCATGCAAATATTATAAAGGAAATGAATTTCCAGTGGTGTGGCAGCAGGAGCTGGAACTGTGATCCCACCTATCCCAATGTTCCCCAGCTGAGGAACCAGCCCAGCCCCTCTGAGCACTTACCTGCTCGGTGCTGGGGACAGCCAGGTTGTGCAGCTGCCACACCCCCACCTGGCCACAGCTGTCCCCCAGGAGCAGGCACTCAGCATTCCTGGCAAACAGGAGGCTGCTGAGATTCCCTTCAGGGCTGGCAGCACAGGAGAGCACGGGCTGGAAGCTGCAGGAGTTCATGGGTATTGTGTATTTAGCAGCTGAGAATGCACATTTCACTTTCTGTGCTCTAGGTTGTCTCAGAAATTGGGGAGTGAGGCAGTGTTTGGTTTGGGCTCTGCCAGAAGGAAAAATCCTAATTGCTGTTAGCTAAAATAATCCTGCTTGCCTAAAATCTGTGCTAACCTGGAGAGTGGTGGTTAATATTTTTATTAGATGAATAATTTGCAGGATGTGGCAGGGCTTCACACTCAGGAACACAAACCCAGAGCAGCTGGACAAACTCACAGGTAACTGAGCCATCTCAACTCCACACCAAGCTTTAGCAAAGCAGCTCAGTTTTGTTACTTCTAGCTCTGCCACGATTTCTGCAGAAAAGAAGGGGAAGTTTTATACTTTATCAGCTCTCTGAGGCATCCAGCTCCTCCTCTTCTAACCCCCAATGTCTGGTAACCTTTTACACCAGGAGTATTTCCAAATGCAATGGTTTGAGCAAAGTGTGGAGCTGTAATGATCTGATAAAAGCACTGATGAGGTCACAATGTGTGACAAACAGATTTCAGAGTGCTCATTACTCACATGCTGACGCTCAGATCCCAAATCTCCACCCTCCTCTCATTGACGGCTGCGAAGATGAAGGCTGATTGTGGAGCCCACTTGATGTCGTGAACAAAAGCTGTGACAGAAGTGAAGGTTAAAAGGGGGGTGTGGGAGTCCCGGTGCCACAAGAGGATGCTCCAGTCTGCAGAGCAGCTGAGGAACGTGTCTGTGCTGGAGGGATTCCAGGCAACTTTGTACACAGGGCCCTGTTTGGAGAGAAACAAAACAGAACTTGGTGCTGCTGTACAGCTGCAGAATCTATTCTAGAGCTGCCCAGCCTTCCTCCCACAGGTAAGACTGTTTAACTCTACAGGACAATCACATTTCTGATTAAAATAAAGCCAGAACTGAAGCTTTCAAACATAGTTCATAGTACCAGTTTGAAAAAACGACTTGAAAAAATCCTGACAGTGTACAATGTAATCCTGTAAGATTGTGATGCTTAATACTATGGGAATTCATTCCTAATATCAGAGAAAGAGTTGAGGTTTCTTTTGTTGCTTCACTAAATATAAATAAACTTATATTTTTTAATTGAGCAGTTCCTGCTGTTCTTGTTCAGTGTGTCACTCACCTTGTGGCCTCTGTATGTCCCCAGAATCTGCTCCTTTCCTGAGCAAGAGCAGCAGTGGATGTGGCCCTCTTCTGTTCCAGCAAGAAAAATATCAGTATCCTGCAAGAAAGGGAAAAGCAGCCTAGGTTGGTTAAATTGATCACTCCTGCAGAAATCATCCAGGGCTGGAGGAGTTCAGAGCCAAGGAGGAGCTCCTGTGAGTGGTGAGTAAAGTGGAACCATAATGCTGCACATTTGCTGGGGGTGTTCAACAGTGTGCTGGGGTTTGACTCCTGAAAATCTTGGATTTTCAGCAATCCACATGGAAAAGGCAGGAATTCTTTGAGTGCTCTGTGGAGGAAGTACTCAGCTGGATGAAGAGAAGCTCAGCTGAGTCCTGGGTGTGGGAGGTGTTGAACAAATTCTCCCAGGCTTGCCCATCACTCAGAGGGGAACTGCCCCAAGGAAATGTGAGTAACGTGGCTGGGAGTGATGCCTTAAGTTTGAGCTTTCATAATTTCCAGATTCTGCACTCTATCTGTGTGTAACTCTGATTTTCATACAAAGTGTTACAAGTTCTCCTCCCAGCTCAGGCACACAAACAATCCTGTTCCAGCCCCAGAACCAAGGACACGCTGCAGCTCCAGCCCCAAAAAGTGCAAACAGAGAGAATGAGGAGAGAAACTGGGAGGGTGGGACTGCAGAGCCTGGAGCTGGGACTGGACAATGAACCCAATATAGAAATGGACTAAAACTGATAAAAATGTGAAAATTCCTGACTTGGGTCCATCTTGGGTGTAGCCACAGCCAGGCTCTTGCACTGCCCCAGGTGAATCCTTGGAAGGGCTTTTAATAAATCCCTGCTTTTTCCTTTAACTCTGCCCAGCCTCTGTTCCAGGCAGCCTCTCTTTAGGCATCAGGAGAACAGGGCTTGTTTTACCATTTCATTTGGGGTAAACCTTAGTAGCTAGAAAACAATTTATTTCAAAATTAATGTGATTTAAATAGCAGTGCCAAAGTCCCTGGCCAGCTCCCATTAAAGCAGCTCCAGCTGAGCATCCCACCTCTGCTGCAGAGTTTTTCTGGCTAATACTTCAGCCAGGATGGGCTTTCTGAGCTTACCTCTGGATGGAAGTCAAAGCACATTCCAGCTGCCTCTTGTGATATGGGACCTTCACCTTTCCTTTCTCTCTCACCTGGTAATTTTTTCTTCCCACTTTGTGTTCGTTTGATTTTCATCACATCTGTGTGAAGAGCAGGAGGTTTTGTCAAACAGGTGTGAGGAACTCGGGCTGCTTTGGGATGCCCAGCAGCTCTGCAATGTTTTGTGGGATAAGTGGTGCAAAGAATGTCAGCAGGAATCAAAGGGAGTAGTTTCAGGTGCTCACCAAAGCAATCCAGCCTTTGCTGGATGAACCACTGGGTTATTCTCCCATCTCCTGAGATACACATCAGTCTCTCTTTTTTGTCATCTTTGTCCTGTTCCACCCACCTCAGCTGCCACACAGGACCTTTGTGTTTATTTAGGGATGCACTGGGACAAAGAAACACACGTGGTAAATCATAGATGAGCAAAGACAAGACAACATGTTTGAAAGATAATTAAGCTTCTACTTTGTAATGAGTGTTAAGTCTTATAGCAGAAATGTTTAGCTTTTCTTTTAAAAAATTGTCTGAACATTGTTTTTTTTTTTTTTCTCCAGGAAAATGTTTTTTTTTTTATTAAAAATGTTAGATAATTTGTTTCAGGGCACTTTTATGTGCTTGCACCATGAAATCAATCTGCACCTTGTGGGAGAGTACCTGAGGCCTGGGGAGCTGCCCTTGGGGCAGGTGCTTCCCTCAACCCCCACCCCCTCCCTCTCTCATTTCCTTCTTCATTCCTGCTCACCCTTCACTTCCTCTGATGTTCTCTCCATTTTTGGCAAGAGGGATCAGAGAGAAGGCACCAAAAGTTCCCCCTGCTATCCCATAAGGATTTATTATCCAGGGCTGGATTGTCATAGCTAGGTGTCCTAGGTTACAATGTAAAGATGTGCCCAAAAGTTTATGTTCTATCAGTATCTGTTAAACCAGATGGGGCAGAGGTTCTTATATCTGTGGGGGATATCTCCTGTTAATGGGCCATCTTTAAACCAGCTGGGCAATCATCTTTATCTTTCCCATGACCCACCCTTCAGCCAGGAGGTATCACCTGTTAATGGGCCATTGTTACAAACTGGGTGTGGCAGTGATTCTTATCCCTGTGGGAGATATCTCCTGTTAATGGGCCATTGTTAAGAACTGGGTGTGGCAGTGCCCCTGATCTCCTGGCACACATTATCTGCTAATGGGCCATCTTTAAACCAGCTGGGCAATCATCTTTATCTTCCCACAGCCCATCCTCCCTCCAGCAGATATCTCCTGTTCATGGCCAGTGAGTCCCAGGGCATGGCTGATAAAATTCCATCATCCCACTGGGAGATGCTCCAGCCAGGGGAGGAGCCAAGCCTTTCCTACCCAGAGAAAAACTGAGATTTTGGACACCAAGGCAGCCTTTACCCACTGGATTCCAGAGGACAAGAGCTACCAGACCTTTCTACAGGATCACTGCCTCAACAAGATCACTTCATCTGCACTGCCACCACCCTGACTAGTGGGGTGTCAGGCTATACTCTGACTCTGGCAGTGGTTTTCCTTTTCTACTATAGCAGGTATTTTTTCTCTTTTTTTCCTTTTTAATTGTATTTCTAACTTGAAGTCTCTCGCTGATTTTGCTTTCCAAACCATTACATTAGGAACGGGGTTAAAAATCTGCAATTCCTTCAAGGGTGAGGCAGTGCCCCTTTGCAAGGTTCCCCTCTCCTTGCTCAGAGGAGGGAGCTGCAGGCTGACCTGCTGTCCAGCAGCGCGGCGTCCGCCCGGCTCCGCACGTCGTAGACGGCCACGCAGCCACTGGCCATGCCCACTGCCAGGAGACTGGGGCTGCTCCGGGAGAAATCCACAGCAGTGACGCCGTGCTGGCAGCGGAACACGCGCTCTGGCCACTGCCCGGGGCAAACACAGCACAGGCCTCAGCTGCCTGGCCTTCACCTCTCTGTCCTTAACACTGAATGCTGCCAAAGTCAAGTCATGGTGGCTAGAAATTGTTCTGTGTTCTGACTGTCTTGCTACAGCTGATAAAATAAGGAATAAGATAGATATTTCTCCACTAAGGTAGGGCTGCTCCAAACCAAACACCTCAAAATGTCTTTGGAGACAGCAGAGAGTTTTTGGGGTGGTAAAGAGACATCAAAGACTTGACTCTGCCTGGTTTAAATTAGCCAAATATAGTTTTAGCCAAAGGAAGCTTGTGGTAGAAATCAAACTGAAATGTTGTAATTTATGGCAATCAGATTTTTTTTTACTGGGACACTTAGAGACTTGCAAATAGTTTTTTTTAATGGTTGGTTTTAAAAGGATCCCTTTTCAGATGCATCTGCAGAGGTGTAAATGTTCCATCTATAAAATTTCCTCTTTTGTTGACAGTGGTGTGAGAAGTTAGAGTAAATAATTGGAGTTAAAAGGCAAATAAAGCAGAAATTGTCCAGAGAAAAGCAGATTGCAGGAAAAGCAAACAAAGGGACTCGTTACCATGGGGTTCTTCAGTGACCAACAGCAAGCCAGGCCTTTCTTCTGATCCTGAGAAACAAACTCTCTGTAACCAACTGCTATGAGATCCTGCAAGCACAGAGCAGCAGCAACATCTCAGCCCCACTTGAAGCTCAGCAGGATGTTCCCAAAAGCACCTTTGTGTCAAGGCAAAACTGGACATGCATGGGTCTAAAATCATATTTTAATGTGCTTTATTTAATGGAGTAGAGAAGAATGCTGCTCATTTTGCCTCTCAGGGTTAGCTGTAAAAGAAGCTTCAGAGGGCACCTCAAACTCCTGGCTTTTAGCTTTTGTGAAACTCACATTTTAAAAGTAGCTGATTGTTTGCCCTAAGTATTCTAAGACTGAAGTCTCTAAATGTGTCTAGCTTTTTAATATCTGGAGATCTGGGGCACAAAAAGTATGAAATGTCTTATTTTCTGTTTCTCATCCTCAGCAGCTTTTTATCTCTTTTCCATCCATTACTTTTGTTTAAAAAGTGAGTGCAGTTGGGGAAACGGAGCTTTACATGACCAGATTAAAGAAGCTTTGGCATCTTATCCTTAAATCTTGAGGAATTCTGCTTTTTTGGGAGGTTCTTGTTAGAGACAAAAATGTGGTGTCTAAGCTCCCCAAATAAACTCCATCAATGATGATAAAGTTAAGCAGCAGGAGTTAAATTTCAATTTTAGAACAGACCAAGTCTATTAACATTGTTGTTCAAGGTAAACTGGAGCAATTAATGACATTTTGGGCCAATTAAAGCTGTGATGTGTAGGGAAAGCCAAGTGCTGAAAACAGCAAGAGTGAGGGGCTGGATCCATCTTTGAGATCCCTCCCAGGGAATCCCTCCAGAATCAGGAGTTAAATTAAATTAAATTAAACAGAATTAAAGCTGTGATGTGTAGAAAAAGCCAAGTACAGCCTGTAGATGAAAGCAGCAAGGGATTGGATCCTCCTTTGAGATCCCTCTGAGAAAATCCCCCCAGAATCAGGAGTTTATTGCCAGCACCCACTTGGGGAGCAGCTCAGGGATGATCTGGGGACTCACAGGGTTCACTTTGTTCCAAGCCATGCTGCTCACACTGTGACCACTGGTTAAATCACACCTGTATGACCAGAGCTGCTCCAGGCTGGGACCTGCACCTTCTGCTGGGCTCTGGTTTGGGTCTGGCAAGGCTGTTTCCTCCTGCTTCTCCTCTTCCTTTTCCTCCTCATCCTCTTCAGCTTCTTCCTCAGCCTCTGAGACAACAACAGGTTCTAAAATGCACAGATGTAGAATCTGAGTAGATGTCACCTCACTCTAAATATTCACAGCAGAAGAGAAATTTGCCTTTTCAGCAGATATTTTGTAGTGAAAAAAAATAGAAATTAAGATTTGAGGAATGAAGCCATCCTAACTTGTGAAACTGTGACTAAAATTGGTTGGGGATAGAGCAAACAGCTGGATTGGGCTGGAGTGAGCCAGGTGTGCTGCAGGTGCAGCCAAAAGGGAGGAATTTCTGTGGCAAATGAAGAATTCCTGGCTGGAAAGAGGCCACTGAGCAAGGAACAAACCTGTCAGGACAGGAATCCGCCGGTAAAGGGCGAGTTTGGGTTGAAAGATGTTCTCCATGAGAATCCTCTCCATGACAACTAAATCCTGCTGCAGGTTTGCTGAAGTTAAGATCTCTTCTGAGCTGCATTCCTTCTCCTCCTGGCTCCTGGCAGCACCAGCACTCTCTGCAATGATCATGGGAGAAGCTGAATCACACAGTTATGGGATATTCCAGGTTGTCAGGGAGTCCCACAGCCCCACACTGCCTGATAAAAGGGATAGAAATGCTTTGAATGTGATAAAAGTTCACACAGAAAAATCAAGGGATAAGAATTCTCCACTTGCAAAAAGCAGAGGATTAAAAAAAATACTTTCACTATGAATTTTTTATTCCTATAATTTTCTTTTCTTATAATCCTATCTTTTCTTAGTGTAATTTTCTTATCTTTTTCAGATACTTCTGGAATCTTTCATAAATGGTGTTTTGCTTCTACTCTTTAAGGTGAGTACCAGCAAACCTTGCCCCTGAGTATTTATCTTTATTTGAGATAATTTCTGATGTGCAGAGAAGTGCAGCCCTGCCCAAGATCCAACTCTCTTGCAGGTTCCAGGCAGTGTTTTTCAGGAAGTTTTCCCCACAAATCCCAGGGATGTTTCTGGTTTTAGGAAGGGGAGAATGAGGAGATGTTACCTCTGGCAGAAGGGGCAGCCACAGCCTGAGTGTGCTCCTCAGCTGAGGGAGATTTGCTGCTTTTCCCTGCTGGGGCTCTGGATGCTTCTGTTTCTGAGGCTTCCAGTGGATTGTCCAAATCCCAAAAAGTCACCATCATCCCTGGGAATGAATTTCCCTTCACACAGGGCTCTTGTTTTTGGTCAATTATTGCACCTGCTGGGCTGGGGGGATTTGGAACCAGCTCTGCTTCTAAAGATGTTGATATTTGAATTGTTTATTTTTTATTTAATGTTTGGATTTCATCTTTTAAGAGTTATCTTTTGCAAATTTACAGCAAAGGTTGCCTGTGCTTAATAAGAATAATGAAAGAAGATAAAATAACTTTAAAATTCCTCCTCTTGTGTGACTGCTGCAGCTCCATCAGGGTTTTTTTTTTTTGGGGGGGTGTGGTTCCCCTTGAGCAGCACCCACCCAAATCTTGCCTTGATGTGCTCAGGGGTTGGAATGAGCCCTGATCATACTCCAGGCACACAAAAAAAGTGGCAACTAACTTTTCAAAACAGATTATTATCTACTTTGGGGGTTTATTCCCTCATTTTACAGACACTGACACAAAGGAAAAGTGTTTGGAACAGCATTCCCTATAATTTTGTTGGCCTCTTCCACACAAAAATAACATTGTGGGAGTGCTAATAACATTTTTATTGCAATGGATTCAGTGCTCCAGCATTAAATTCAAGATTTAGGAGGGGCAGAAAAGGCCACCACAACCCAGACTGCCTGAACTTAAAGCTCTGGAAGTGGAATTTGAGGAAACATTTCCTGCTTAGAGACAGAAGTAAAAAATCCCTTTTTTCTCAGGTTTACCTTTCTCTGCCATGGTGATTGTCTCACATTGCACTTCCTTGGTTTTGGCAGCTCCAGAGATGGTTTGTACCATTTTTTCTTCAAAGTACTCACTGCCAATTTTAGCATTGCAAATCTCTGCATAAATCTTATTCCTCTCCCTGGAAAACAAAGGAAACACTGGCTGGTGACTCCCTGGAAAAATTCTGCCTGGAATTCTCAATGTTTTTAACAAGAGAGGCTTTTCCATGTCCTAAATTTCCTGCTTTTTTGGGTTGCTGGATGTTATTTCAGCCTTTGTATCATTCAGCAGCTCTTTCTGATCTTTGTGATGCTGTTCTAAAACAGGAATGGCATGTGGAGAGCAGAACCCAAAAAAAAAAAAAAGCAAAAATCCCTCTTCCAACTGCCTGGGGACTTTGGGGGAATCCAGAGTTCAGAGCTCTCCTCCCTTGGGAGTGAAAGGCAGAGCATCAAGAGACAAAAAGGAAACTTCTCCTTTTCTGTTTCAGCATTCCCACCAAAGTTCTGGCAGTTCAGGGAGCACCAGGAGGAGCTGCTTGCTATGCTGAACTCTTCTAAATTCATAAATAATTACAAGAAGATGCAGCAGTTTGAAACATCTTAAGTGTTTCTATGAAAATCAAATTCTCAGCCTGCTCCTGCTCTGGAATTTCCTAACCTGCCATTATTTTTCAGTGGAAGGGAGTAAGAATTTCCTCCAGGATATGGAGCTGTAAGAAATGGAGCTTTTGCTGATGCCTTGGATTTTAGCTTGTATATTTTTCAGAATCTCTGCTGCTTGGTAACTCTGAAACTTCCTGTTAGTGAGTTCTCTTCACAGGGGAGTGACAAAACAATTCCTTCCCAGCTGGAGAATCAAGGACAATTAAACAGCAGTGAAGGGAAGGGGCAAACCAGGGGCTGAGACTTCATAGCCTGGGGCTGTGCTTGGATAATTGACCCCAATATGAACCAAAACTTAGAAAAGTGTAAAAATGATAAGCAGGATCCATCCTGGATTTGATTTGGGTGCAGCCCTGGCCAGGCTCTTGCACTGCCCAAGGTGAATCCTTTCAATAAATTCCTATTTTATTCCTTTTGCTCTGCCCAGTCTCTGTCCCAGCTCAGCCTTTCCAGGCAGCAGAGCTCACTCACAGGGCTCTGAGTGCTCACTCACAGGGCTCTGAGTGCTCACTCAGCTCAATCCTCACTCACAGGGCTCTGAGTGCACACTCACAGGGCTCTGAGTGCTCACTCACAGGGCTCTGAGTGCACACTCAGCTCAATCCTCACTCACAGAACTCTGAGTGCACACTCACAGAGCTCAATCCTCACTCACAGGACTCTCAATCCTCACTCACAGGACTCTGAGTGCACACTCACAGAGCTCAATCCTCACTCACAGGACTCTCAATCCTCACTCACAGGACTCTGAGTGCACACTCACAGAGCTCAATCCTCACTCACAGGACTCTCAATCCTCACTCACAGGACTCTGAGTGCACACTCACAGAGCTCAATCCTCACTCACAGAACTCAATCCTCACTCACAGAACTCTCAATCCTCACTCACAGGACTCTGAGTGCACACTCACAGAGCTCAATCCTCACTCACAGGACTCTCAATCCTCACTCACAGGACTCTGAGTGCACACTCACAGAGCTCAATCCTCACTCACAGGACTCTCAATCCTCACTCACAGGGCTCTGAGTGCTCACTCACAGAACTCAATCCTCACTCACAGGACTCTGAGTGCACACTCACAGGACTCTCAATCCTCACTCACAGGACTCTCAATCCTCACTCACAGGACTCTGAGTGCACACTCACAGAGCTCAATCCTCACTCACAGGACTCTCCCAGCTTCCTCTGCCTCCGTGGACACCAGGGCATTTGGCAGATCCAACATCCAGAGCGTGTCTGTCTCTGACAGGAGAATATCCACCCTCTGCTCCAGCTCTGCCTCTGTCAGGGCTGCTTCCCCCTCCTCCTGCTCAGCTGGAAAAACCAGGGCAGCAAAGCAACACTCACAATTAACAGAGAAATTAATACTGGGAGGATCTACAAATCCCAGGATATATAATTTTATGTATTAAATTTGTAAATATTTGGTGTGTTCTTTACCAGACAAGCTCAAAGTTGGGTCTTGGAGAGGTTCTGTTTCATCTAAGTCAGGCTTGGTTGTTGATATGCTGCTCCTGTGTGTCCTTCAGGGATAAAAAACAAGCAGAAATGGTCTCAAAAAACTAAAAAAAAGTGTTTATTTTCTGGAGGTACTTGGTATTTTTAGGTCATTTTGATGTATAATTGCTCCTGGTTGATATCCCAACCCCTGGGATTGTCCTTTGGAATAGCCAGCCTGGGAAACGTGGCAAAAAGAAGGAATATTTTCATCTCAGAAATCAATGTTTACAATTGTAATTATAAATTGGAAATAATTACAATTATTCCTTGCATTTTGATAATGCCATGCTCAGGATTTTTTAATATAAAGCACCAATAATTATTGACCTTCTTTGCATGACTTCACTGAGTTTATCAGCTCAAACTCCACTGACTTTGTTTTTTTGTAGTGAAACATAACTTAGAGGAGTTTCAACTCCAAATTTTTTGTTCAAGAGCATTTTTTGGAGATGGATGCACATAATCCCACAGAGGTAACTTGCTTAAATATTATTAAAGCTGAGAATTCTTATTATGTTAAACACATTTGAACTTGATATTGAAGGTCTTTTCCAACCTAGTCATTCTGTGAATATTTTGAGAGCTGAACTGATACTTTTAATATTTTAATTTGCTATTTTCATGTCTATATTTAATAATTTTCAACTAAAGGTTGTCTGCACTTACTAAACATCACTCAACCAGATAAAATATTTTATGTAAAATTTTCTTGCCTGGTTACAGCAGCATTTGGGTCTGGCTGGAAGAGGGGATGGGGTGTCACATTCTTCCCTTCATCATCAAAAACCTGAAGAAAAATGGAATAAATCAGGATGATTTCCCTGTGTTCCCTGCCAGGGAATGGCACTTGGGAGGGGTTTGCATTCCTGTTTTCCTGCAGGGCTCAGCTGCTGGGATTCTTTGGGAAAAGCCACATTCCTGTCACTGTCAGCCCCACTTCTGCTTCTCCCTTTGGCTTTTCCAGCTCATTTATTCCCTAACCAAGGGTCATTATTGATTCTGATTAATCCAGTCCAATTAACAGAGCAAATAGATGAATAATTACACATCTTTTTCATGACAGTGTTTAAAATATTTCAGTGCAGGAAGGTCAGTGAGGTGCTGAAATGATTCCCAGGGTATGTTTGGGGAATATTCTGGATTTTGGGTGAATACAGGAGCTGTTCCAATAACAAATCTCAGATGAGAAATGTTAATTATTGTCAAGCTGGAGCTTCCCCATCCCTGGGAGTGTCCAAGGCCAGCTGGGATGGAGGGAACTCCCTGCCCTTGGCAATGGGATGAGATTGGAGGTGCATCCCAATCATTCCAGGGCTTTTTGGTTCTTCCCAATGGTAGATTTGGGGTTTTTCCCCCTTTCCCAACCCAACCATTCCAGGGCTTTTTGGTTCTTCCCACCTTTCCCAACCATCCCAGAATTTCTCTGTCCCTCCCAGGGATGGATTTGGGGTTCTCCCACCATCCCAGAATTTCTCTGTCTCTCCCAGAGATGGATTTGGGTTTTTCCCACCATCCCAGAATTTCTCTGTCCCTCTCAGAGATGGATTTGGGTTTTTCCCACCATCCCAGAATTTCTCTGTCCCTCTCACATGTGGATTTTATTCTCTCCCACCTTTCCCACCATCCCAGAATTTCTCTGTCCCTCCCAGGGATGGATTTGGGTTTTTCCACCATCCCAGAATTTCTCTGTCCCTCCCAGGGATGGATTTGGGTTTTTCCACCATCCCAGAATTTCTCTGTCCCTCCCAGGGATGGATTTGGGTTTTCCCACCATCCCAGAATTTCTCTGTCCCTCCCACATGTGGATTTTATTCTCTCCCACCTTTCCCACCATCCCAGAATTTCTCTGTCCCTCCCAGGGATGGATTTGGGTTTTTCCACCATCCCAGAATTTCTCTGTCCCTCCCAGAGATGGATTTGGGTTTTTCCACCATCCCAGAATTTCTCTGTCCCTCCCAGGAATAGATTTGGGTTTTTCCACCATCCCAGAATTTCTCTGTCCCTCCCACATGTGGATTTTATTCTCTCCCACCTTTCCCACCATCCCAGAATTTCTCTGTCCGTCCCAGAGATGGATTTGGGTTTTTCCACCATCCCAGAATTTCTCTGTCCCTCCCAGAGATGGATTTGGGTTTTTTCACCATCCCAGAATTTCTCTGTCCCTCTCAGAGATGGATTTGGGTTTTTTTCACCATCCCAGAATTTCTCTGTCTCTCCCATGGATGGATTTGGGTTTTCCCACCATCCCAGAATTTCTCTGTCCCTCCCAGAGATGGATTTGGGTTTTTTTCACCATCCCAGAATTTCTCTGTCCCTCCCACATATCCATTTTTTTCTCCCCTCCCCAGCCCCTCTCTCACCTGCCCATCTCTCTGCCCTCTGCTCCTGCTGTTTTTTCCCTGACAATCTGTGGAATTTCTCCTGTAATTTGGGCCTTTGGTGGCTCCTGCTGCTCTGGAATCAATCAGAAATATTGAATTTTATAAAATAGTTAATTCATACTAAAGGTTTGATCATTTATCTAATGTCATTCCCAAATCCTCATTTCTTTTGTGTTGTGTATAAAGGATGTAAACCATTGATAATTAAGTTTTTTTACTGTTTTTTATATAATTTATTATATATTAATAATTATTTTAATGGATATCAACCTCTTGTAATAAAGGATTTTTACCTTTTTTTATATATATTGTAATTTATTATATATTACAAATTATTTTAATGGATGTCAACCTCTTGTAATAAAGGATTTTTTCCATTTCTTATATATTGTAATTTATTATATATTACAAATTATTTTAATGGATGTCAACCTCTTACAATAAAGGATTTTTACAATTTCTTATATATTGTAATTGATTATATATTACCAATTATTTTAATGGATGTCAACCTCTTGTAATAAAGGATTTAGGATTTTTTACCATTTTTTATATAATTTATTATATATTACTAATTATTTTAATGGATGTCAACCTCTTATAATAAAGGATTTAGGATTTTTTTACCATTTTCACATATTGTAATTTGTTATATATTACCAATTGTTTTAATGGATATCAACCTCTTACAATAAAGGATTTTATATATTTTATTATATATTATATTATATATTATATATTATAATTGATTGTATATTACAAATTATTTTAATGGATTTCAACCTCTTGTAATAAAGGATTTTTACCATTTTCTATATATTATAATTGATTATATATTACCAATTATTTTAATGGATGTCAACCTCTTACAATAAAGGATTTTTACCATTTCTTATATATTGTAATTGATTGTATATTGCCAATTATTTTAAAGGATTTAGACAATTTATGACCATTTATAATAAAGAATTTTTACTATTTCTAATGTATTCTAATTTATTATAAAATACCAAAAATTTAAAAGGATGTGAACCATTGATGAGAAATTTCTTATATATTCCCAATTATTTTAATGGATATCAATCTCTTTTAATAAAGGATTTTTACCATTTTTTATATATTGTAATTTATTATATATTCTCAATTATTTTAATGGATATCAATCTCTTTTAATAAAGGATTTTTACCATTTTTATATATTTTAATTTCTTATATATTCCCAATTATTTTAATGGATATCAATCTCTTTTAATAAAGGATTTTTACCATTTTTTATATATTGTAATTGATTATATATTCCCAATTATTTTAATGGATATCAATCTCTTTTAATAAAGGATTTTTACCATTTTTATATATTGTAATTGATTATATATTCCCAATTATTTTAATGGATATCAATCTCTTTTAATAAAGGATTTTTACCATCTTTATATATTGTAATTGATTATATATTACCAATTATTTTAAGGGATGTAAACAATTTATAAAACAAGATTGTTGCATTGTGGCCATTTATTGATTTGAATTTATTATATATTACAATTCATTGCATATTAATAATTATTTCAAGGGATTTAAACCATTTATAATAAACCATTTATTACAATTGATTGTATATAATAATTAATTACATATTGCCAATTATGGATTCATGTTTAGGATTTAGAGAATTTATAAAAAGGGTTTTGACTCTGTTATAATTCTGATGCATTATAATTTATTATAGAATAGAATTTATTGCAGATTATAATTTATTATATATTTCAATTCATCATCTACTGCTCATTAATTTAAATATGTAAACCACTGAAATAAAATCTTTTAACAATTGATTTATGATTTATTAATGAATATAATTTATTACATATTATAATTCATTAAATGTTACCCTTTATTTTAATGGATTTTAATTTACAATTAAGAATTTTGGCCATTGATGGAATCTGTTAAGTATAATTTATTATAGAATATAATTTATTACAGAATATCATTTGTTATACAGAATATAATTTATTACATAACTAATTACATACTATAATTTTTATACATTGCTAAGTATTTTAAGGGATGTGATTCATATGTAACAAGGGGATTTTTCCCATTCATTAATTATAATTAATGATCTATTAGAATTGATTCTGAATTATAATCATAATTCTGTATTATAATTATAATAAATATAATGTATTAGAATTGATTCTTAATAATAATAGTAATAATAATAATTCTGTATTATAATTATTATAATTTCTATATAACAGTTCAGTATTATAATTCTAATTGATTCTGTATTATAATTCCGTATTATAATTCTGAATTATAGTTCTAATTGACTCCGCATTATAATTTTATTATAATAATTTAATAAATTCTAAAATGTCTATAATTAAAATTATATCTCACTTATAACTACAATCATAATTATAAATAGAATAGAAATACATAAATAATATCTAATCCATCTATCCCCAGGTGTTTTAAAGTTTTTCAAGCATTTTAATTCCGATCTGGTTGGAGGCTCACTCACGGCGGAGGCCGCGGCCCCGGCATGGCGTCACCCGTTACCATGACAACGCCGCCCAAGACGGCGCGCGGGGATTGGCCGCCAGCAAGCGCGGCGCTGATTGGGCGGCCCCGGCGCCCTTCGGGTCCCGCCCCCGCCCGGTGTCACCGAACGGGCGCCGCCCCTCAGTCAGCGCCGGCAGCGCGCGGGGCTGCGGCTGCTCGGGGCAGCGGCGCGGTTCTGCGGGGGCTTCACACAAGGCTGTGACAGCCGCGGTGTTCTTGCCGTGACACAACCGCGGTGTCCTCGCCGTGTGACAACTCGCCGTGTGACAGCCGCGGTGTCCTCGCCGTGGCACAACCGCGGTGTCCTCGCCGTGTGACAACTCGCCGTGTGACAGCCGCGGTGTCCTCGCCGTGTGACAGCCGCGGTGTCCTCGCCGTGCCACGGCCGCGATGCCCGATGTGCGCGCCGGGCGCTGCCCCGCTCCGGCCCGGGGACAGCGCTGAGCCGGGCAGGTGAGGCACCGGAGGACACGGTGAATGAGACACGGTGAATTCCCGCTGCTTCTGCATCTTTTTTTCTGTTTATTTCGCCTGGTTTTGCGGGGTTTATGTTTAACCTAGAGCTGTTATTGTGTCACCCAAGAGCATCACGCCCAGCAAGAGCCCCCGTTCCCCGAGGAACCCCCTGCCGATGAGACACCCCCCGCGCCTCTGCGGCTCCCCGCGTGAGTACGGCGGCCGGGCCGGGGGGGAGCGGCACCGGCACGGCGGGAGATGCTGCGGGACCGTGAGGGGAGCCGGGCGCCGTGAGGGGAGCCGGGCTCCGTGAATGGAGCCGGGCTCCGTGAATGGAGCCCTGCGCCGTGAGGGGAGCCGGGCTCCGTGAGGGGAGCCGGGCTCCGTGAGGGGAGCCGGGCTCCGTGAGGGGAGCCGGGCGCCGTGAGGGGAGCCGGGCGCCGTGAATGGAGCCGGGCTCCGTGAGGGGCCGCGGCGAGCGGGAGCCTCAGCGCGGCCGGGGCGTGGAATGAGCACCGAGGGGGCGTGGCCTGCGCGTGATTGCCATGTGAGGGGCGCGGCTTGTTTGCTTGAGTGAAACGTGCGGGGGCGTGGCTTGTGCCCGATGACATATATGGGCATGAGCCCGCCAGCTTCGGCGAGCTGGAGGCGTGGCTTTGCGGTTTGAGTGACAGGCAGGGCCTGTATACTCCGTGACAGGCGTGGGGGCGTGGCCTGTGCGCTGAGTGGCGGGCGGTGGGGAGCGGTGCGCGCTTTGATTGACATGTAAGGCGGTGGCCTTAGACTCTGAGTGACAGATAAAGCCTTATGCACTGACAGGCGAGGGCGTGGTCAAACCCCAAGTGACAGGAAGGGGGCGTGCCTCCACGCTGACTGACAGGTCGAACCATCGCTACATTACATACGAGGGGGCGTGTCTTCCTATTGACTGATAGGCCTTGTAGGCGTGGCCTGCCTTGACTGACAGCCGCCGCACGCACCCTACCCGCTTCCCGCGGTGCGCGGTGACGTCGTGCGTAACGCGGCCACGCCCCTCCCGCCCCGCCGCCGCTCCCGGTCCCGTCCCCGCCGCTCCCGCCGCTCCCTCCGGGACCCGGCGGCGCTTGCCGGCGATGTGACCCTTTCCCGGGAACACCAGCGACCATGGCTGAGGTGAGAGCGGCGGGGGCCTGCCCGCCAACTTGTTGCGCGGGGCCGCAAGTTTGTTGCGGGGAGCGGAGGCCCGCGGGAACCGGCGCTCCCGCCCGCTGCCCTCAGCGGCCTTCAGCCCCTTCGGGTCCCTCCCGGGAGCTTCAGGAGCGGGCGGCACCGAGCGCGGCGCCTCCCCGTTTTTATCCGCTAAAACATCGCTTTATTTCCTTTAAATATCTTTTTTTGCGGTCCTTAAAACAAAGGGGAATCGCTTAAAAGGTAGCGCGGTGTCCCGGCAGGGAGAGTATTCCCGTGGAATTCCCGGGATTGGCGGGGACTGGGGGGGTTATCTGGGGATAATGGGAGTTGTGTTGTGGGATAGAATGGGGATGTGATATGGTAATGGTAGGGAAATAATGGGGAAATGAAAAAAAAAAAAAAAAAGCCTCTTTATGGCAGTGTTGGGTTGGTAGGGGTTGGATTTACCCATCCCAATAGGATCCTTTCCCTTTTAGGAGTGGAATTGGGACTCATGAATTGATATTTCGTTAAGTTTTCCTCGAATTATCCCCAGATCCCAATCTCAGGGGTATTTGCTGCTCCAACAGTGTTGACAAAAGTGTCAGAAATGACAATTTGAAAAGTATACATTGGAAAAGTAAAATCTGTGGGACAGCTGTTGCTTCCAGGGCAAGCTGGAAGTGTCAAAATTCGATTTTACAGATGAAGCTTCTCCCCTTGAAATTCCTGAATATAGGAGGATTTCTCCTTAAATCATTTTCTCTTTTCCTCCCAACCCAAAACTTTAATGGAGCAGTCTTCCTGTTGTTGGGACAACACGTCCTGAGCTAATCTTAGAAGTTCCAAGAACCTGCCTGGGTGGTTTTGTACCTCGAGAGGGAATCCCAGCTCTGATCCCAAAAAATGTGGGGATTCTATAGAGCTGGAGAGAAATGGGGCCTTGCTGTGGAGTTTTTGTTCATTTTTTCATGAATTAACCCTGATATCCTGTGATAATCCCAGTATTCCACAGGCTCTGTGTCCTGTGGTCAATTCCTGCTCATTGTCACAGCAGTGGCAGCCCCAGGGCAGGGGAATCCCTGTGGGATGGGGAATCCCTGTGGGATGGGGAATCCCTGTGGGATGAGGAATCCCTGTGGGATGGGGAATCCCTGTGGGATGTGGAATCCCTGTGGGATGGAGAATCCCTGTGGGATGTGGAATCACTCTGGGATGAGGAATCCCTGTGGGATGTGGAATCCCACCAGGATGGGGAATCCCTGTGGGATGGGGAATCCCTGTGGGATGTGGAATCCCTGTGGGATGGGGAATCCCTGTGGGATGTGGAATCCCACCAGGATGGGGAATCCCTGTGGGATGGGGAATCCCACTAGGATGGGGAATCCCTGTGGAATGGGGAATCCCTGTGGGATGTGGAATCCCACCAGGATGGGGAATCCCTGTGGAATGGGGAATCCCTGTGGGATGGGGAATCCCTGTGGGATGTGGAATCCCTGTGGGATGGGGAATCCCTGTGGGATGGGGAATCCCTGTGGGATGGGGAATCCCACCAGGATGGGGAATCCCTGTGGGATGGGGAATCCCTGTGGGATGTGGAATCACTCTGGGATGAGGAATCCCTGTGGGATGGGGAATCCCTGTGGGATGGGGAATCCCTGTGGGATGGGGAATCCCACCAGGATGAGGAATCCCACCAGGATGGGGAATCCCACCAGGATGGGGAATCCCTGTGGGATGGGGAATCCCACCAGGATGGGGAATCCCACCAGGATGGGGAATCCCTGTGGGATGGGGAATCCCTGTGGGATGGGGAATCCCACCAGGATGGGGAATCCCTGTGGGATGTGGAATCCCTGTGGGATGGGGAATCCCACCAGGATGGGGAATCCCTGTGGGATGGGGAATCCCACCAGGATGGAGAATCCCTGTGGGATGGGGAATCCCTGTGGGATGGGGAATCCCTGTGGGATGGGGAATCCCACCAGGATGGGGAATCCCACCAGGATGGGGAATCCCACCAGGATGGGGAATCCCTGTGGGATGGGGAATCCGTGTGGGATGGGGAATCCCTGTGGGATGGGGAATCCCTGTGGGATGTGGAATCCCTGTGGGATGGGGAATCCCTGTGGGATGGGGAATCCCACCAGGATGGGGAATCCCACCAGGATGGGGAATCCCTGTGGGATGGGGAATCCCTGTGGGATGTGGAATCCCTGTGGGATGGGGAATCCCTGTGGGATGGGGAATCCCACCAGGATGGGGAATCCCACCAGGATGGGGAATCCCTGTGGGATGGGGAATCCCTGTGGGATGGGGAATCCCACCAGGATGGGGAATCCCACCAGGATGGGGAATCCCTGTGGGATGGGGAATCCCACCAGGATGGGGAATCCCTGTGGGATGGGGAATCCCTGTGGGATGGGGAATCCCTGTGGGATGGGGAATCCCTGTGGGATGTGGAATACCACCAGGATGGGGAATCCCTGTGGGATGGGGAATCCCACCAGGATGGGGAATCCCTGTGGGATGGGGAATCCCTGTGGGATGTGGAATACCACCAGGATGGGGAATCACTCTGGGATGGGGAATCTCTCTGGAATGTGGAGCTGCCTCCTTTGGCTTCTCCCTGGATGTTGTTCAGAGGGTGAGGCTTTGCTGTGTGTCAGTCTCAGACATTTTCATCTTTGCTTTTTTGGAGCTGAATTCCTTGTCCTGTTTGGGGTTTGATCCATCCCTGGATGAATTCAGGAGCAGCAGCACCTGCAGTTCATTCCCAGGCAACTGTTGCATCTGCATGGAGAAACAGTAATAATTTTAACAAATTAATCCTCTCAGTGATTTAACCTGTTGCAACATCCTGGATACAGTTCCCAGCTCAGTTTGTGTCCCTGCTGCTGGCAGAGTTGGAGCTGGATGGGCTTTAGGATTCCTTCCAGCCCAAACCATCCCAGGATTTTATGAATTTTGGGAATTCTCCTGAGCATGGCATTTCCTCCTAGCTCTGGTATCAACCAGTGCCTGGAGGAGCTGCAGATGATCAAAATATGGATGGGGAAGTGTCAGTCTGATGGTTCTTGTCCTCTTTACCATCATTTTCTAACAGCTGGCTGTTCTGAAGGGAGGCACAGGAGCTCCTCCTTCCCTCAGGAACCACCCTAAAATGTTGTGTTGCAGAGAATCAGAAACCTTCAAAGCCCAATGTGACTCTGAAACTTGCAGAGTTGCACAGGAAGGCTCTTCAGAAAGCAGGGCTGGAGGCCAGAAAGTGAAACTAAAGTCACCAAAAGTGCTGCTTCACTTTTGCAGAAGCAATTTGAATACAGGACAGACAAAGAAAAAAAAAAAGATTTTAAATATATATTAAATTTGAGATTAATAATCTGTGCTAGAGTTCTTTTTACTTTTATGTGATTCCTCATATTCCAACGTGTCAGAAGTTTGTTCCAGGCATAAACTGAAAAGAAAATATCTCTACCTTAAGATCAGCTGAAGCTTTGTGACTGTTACAATATCCTGCATTAAGCTGCTTACAGGGTGGTTTTGGTGGAGGAAATGCTGATACAAACAGATTTTCTCCAAAATAAGTATTTTAATGCCTCCTGAGAAGAAAAGATTGGGCCTGAAAAGCTTGATTAGCAACTGAAAGAGAATAGGTTTTGTTAATTCAGCCTTTATAACGTTGGAGTGAAATGTAAGTGAGAGAAGGAGATCTTCTGATCCCAAACCTGGAAGAGCTGGGGTCAGGCTTTTGTTTTGAACAGAGGCAGCTCAATACCTGCTGTAATTTCCAGAAGTGCCCAATTCCTGCTGCTCCTGTTGTTTCCTGAAGGGATGCACTTGCCAGGGTACTGAGCATGCAAAACCAAAGGGGAAAAGATGAGGGTTTGGGGACTTTTGTTGTTTTTCAGTGAATTAGGGGGAGGATCAGGTTTGCTGTGTGGGAAAGAGGATGGGGTGAGAGCCTTGGGGACTAAATATCCCTGATTTTTGGTTGGCATAGCTTGGAATTAACCTCAGGCTGGTTTAGTTATGGTTGAGGTGATCTGACAGCTCCTGAAAGGGGAGATCTGCTCCTGCTGCTGCTTTGGTGTGATGGCCCTGAACTTCCAGGAGTTGTTCCATCTCTGGCTGAGAACCTAAAAGTTTCCTGCAGGACAAGGAGGGAAAGATCCCACAGGAGCTGAAGCTGGAGTGGGGCAGCAGGAGCCAACCTGGAGTCAGCAGGACAAACCTGGGGTCAGCAGGAGCAAACCTGGGATCAGCAGGAGCCAACCTGGGGTCAGCAGGACAAACCTGGGGTCAGCAGGACAAACCTGGGGTCAGCAGGAGGAAACCTGGGGTCAGCAGGAGGAAACCTGGGGTCAGCAGGAGCCAACCTGGGGTCAGCAGGAGGAAACCTGGGGTCAGCAGGAGCAAACCTGGGGTCAGCAGGACAAACCTGGGGTCAGCAGGAGGAAACCTGGGATCAGCAGGAGCCAACCTGGGGTCAGCAGGACAAACCTGGGGTCAGCAGGAACAAACCTGGGGTCAGCAGGAGACAACCTGGGGTCAGCAGGAGCAAACCTGGGATCAGCAGGAGCCAACCTGGGGTCAGCAGGACAAACCTGGGGTCAGCAGGACAAATCTGGGATCAGCAGGACAAACCTGGGATCAGCAGGAACCAACCTGGGATCAGCAGGACAAACCTGGGGTCAGCAGGACAAACCTGGGATCAGCAGGAGCCAACCTGGGGTCAGCAGGACAAACCTGGGGTCAGCAGGACAATCCTGGGATCAGCAGGACAAACCTGGGGTCAGCAGGAACAAACCTGGGGTCAGCAGGAGCAAACCTGGGGTCAGCAGGACAAACCTGGGGTCAGCAGGACAATCCTGGGATCAGCAGGACAAACCTGGGGTCAGCAGGAACAAACCTGGGGTCAGCAGGAGCAAACCTGGGGTCAGCAGGAGCCAACCTGGGATCAGCAGGACAAACCTGGGATCAGCAGGAACCAACCTGGGGTCAGCAGGAGACAACCTGGGGTCAGCAGGAGCAAACCTGGGGTCAGCAGGACAAACCTGGGGTCAGCAGGACAAACCTGGGGTCAGCAGGAACAAACCTGGGGTCAGCAGGACAAACCTGGGGTCAGCAGGAACCAACCTGGGGTCAGCAGGAACAAACCTGGGGTCAGCAGGACAAACCTGGGGTCAGCAGGACAAACCTGGGGTCAGCAGGAACCAACCTAGGGTCAACAGGAACCAACCTGGGGTCAGCAGGAGCAAACCTGGGGTCAGCAGGAGCCAACCTGGGATCAGCAGGAACAAACCTGGGGTCAGCAGGACAAACCTGGGGTCAGCAGGACCCAACCTGGGGTCAGCAGGAACCAACCTGGGGTCAGCAGGAGCAAACCTGGGATCAGCAGGAACAAACCTGGGGTCAGCAGGAGCAAACCTGGGATCAGCAGGACAAACCTGGGGTCATCAGGAGCAAACCTGGGGGTCAGCAGGACAAACCTGGGGTCAGCAGGACAAACCTGGGGGGGGCAGCAGGAGCAAATCTGGGGTCAGCAGGACAAACCTGGGGTCAGCAGATCCTTCTTCACAACTGCCTGACAGGAGGGGACAGCCAGGGAGAATTTGGGAACAGGTCAGGCTGGAGCAGGGGAGGTCAGGTTGGATATTTGGGAAAATCCCTCCTGCAAAGGGCTGGCACATTCCTTATGTGACTGAACAGAATTCCTGTTTGTCCCAAAGCTCCAGCAGGCAGCTGAGCAGCTCCTTGTGCTTCACACCCAGAACCCCTGAGGTTCCTCAATTTTCTGACTGGCTGAAATAAGAACTCAAAGTTTTGCTTCTGCAGAGTGAATTTCTGAGGGGTTCAAAGTCAGGATTGGCTTTTTATGGTGTTGGGAAAGGACAGGAAGAAGTAGGAGCTGTGTTGGAGCAGGAGCTCTCCTGTGATGTCAGTGGACAATTAAATGTCAACCTAATTCCTTGGATTGCACTTTAATGTTTTCCAGTCTCTGACAGTTTAGTTGTTTTCAACAAAAAAAATCAGTTTATTAACATTGCATGCTTTAAGAAGTCATCTATAAATTCCTATTGTCTGAAAAAATTTCCATTTCTTCAACGTTCTGCTTCTTTCAGCTGAAGCATTTTAAACTTTGGGAATGTCACTGAATTCTGTTTTCATATTTTGAACAATGCTTCCTGATTTCTATCTTGAAACAGCTTTCAGGACAGAATGCTGAAGGAATATGTGCTCTGATAATTGTTCTTACTAACCTTTTCACATTTTTATTGAACTAAGGTGTAGTAGGAAGCAGCAGCAAAGTTCACACAGTTTGCAAATTGAGGTGTTTGAACAGTCAGAGTTTTTGAGGAGCTCCTGGATAAAGAACAAGGTCAAAATAGATTAAATCACAATTTCAATCAGGGATTGACATCAGTCAATCATATTTTTCTTAGCTGTAACCAATTGGGGCTTTTTATGTCATTTTTGTAGAATACAAACTGAGGTATGGAGAGCTGGGAATTCTGATTTTTTCCCTTCCTTGGAGAGGGAATAAAGTGGGTGGTCCTTGAGTTATTTTGTCATAACAGAAGGATTTAGAGGCTATTTTTTCACATGTGATAAAACATTGATATTTGTGAGCTTCCAGTCAGGAGGCAGCAGAGGGATTTAGGCAGACTGGAATTGTTGTAAAGTTGTTTCTTTTTGAGCCTTTTCCTGGCCAGGAGCCCCAGGCTGCATGAATATTTCCCTCCTAATCCTTTCACGTCACAAATTGTCCATAGGAATGTTTCCTTGTGGTGCCTGCCATACAACTGGGGCTGCTTTCTTCTGCAATCCCACCCCTCCACAGAACCCCAGCTTGATTAGCACAATATTTTAGATTGTAGCAAGGACTTGAGGAAGATGCTGGAGTGAAAATAAATAGGAAATGGGGAAGTGTGGAATTGTGGATTCTTTTGGAATGGGAAATTCTCCTGGTGGCATTTCAGGGAGAGAGTTTCCTCAGCCTGGAGAACCAATCCCTTGGGAAAATCCCTGCCTGGTGGTTCTGGGGTGGGACCTTGGACAGAACCTGGCACTCAGCACCCCAAGAGCTGCAGGGGAAAGCTGAAAATGAGTAGGTTTGGGTGGGTATTGGGCAGGAATTCCTGGCTGGGAGGGTGAGGGGATCCCTGGCAGTGCCCAAGGCCAGCCTGGAGCACCTGGGATGGTGGGAAGTGTCCTTGCCATGGATGGGATGGGATTTCAGGTCTCTTCTGCAGGCTGAACACCCACAGCTCTCTCAAAAATCTCAAAACTCAGCATTATGGGATGATTTGGGGTGGAAGGGAGCTCAGACCTTCTCTGCTCTCAGGTCTCCAGCCTGGTCTTGAAAACTTCCAAGGAAAAACACTGTGGAAAACTCCTCTTGGTACAGGGATCAAGGCTCAGCAGGGAATGGCCCAGCCAGGGCAGCTTTGCTGAGGGAGAGGCTGCAAGGCTGTGATATTCACATTTGGGATCTGGGAGTTCACACATTGCACCTGGTCTTTGTCTTCTGGAAGGACAGGAATTGTCTCATGTAACCACCAAAGCAAAAAAATAAAAATCCATGGATGTGCAGGCACTTTGGGCTGTGCAAGTGTTCATGTGTAGAACTGGAAAAGAAGACCAGAAGTGGTTTTTTCTGTTTTCTTGCTTGACTATGTTGCTATTTTCTCCCCAAGTTAAAAATGTGGCACTTTTTAATGTTTTAACACAAGTTAATTTGTGACACAACACACAGAGAGGGGCTGGCTGGGACTGTAGCATTTCTCTTATGGAAAGGGACACATTCCCTCTGAAATAAAATATTATTCCCTATTTTACCCAGTTCTTCTCTCCAGGCCCTACTCACAGGAGAGTTTTTAAACTTTGGGATGTTTTCCTGTGGCAGAGTTCAAGAGCTGAACAAATTGATGGGCTTGGTCAGGCATATTGCTATCAATATAAAGAGAATTTAATTCTGTTTTTTTTTTTAAATTTCTGTCCCTTCTGTTCAGGGGTTTTTGCTGTAGGGGAAAGAGGAAAAGCTCAGTGAATATCCCAGTGCATTTCAAGGGCTGGGATGAGCCTTGGCACAGTGCAGCACTGGGATCTCCTGGAATAAACCCTGCCAGGCTGCTGCCTCCTGAAGGCTGCTTGCATGAAACAAACAGCTCTGTGGGGTGGCTTCATCTCCATCCCAAATGATGGGGTCACACAGATCCCAGAGTCCAGGGAGGTTTTGGGGGAATGCTGTGGGTGTTTGTATGTGCTGCATCCATGGAACACACAGGGCTCTGAAGGGGACTGAGCAGCTTCAGTCCTTCTGTTCCATACCCAAAATATTGGGAATGGATTGGGTGGGATCTGTCCCATTTATTCCATATTTTGGGAATGGATTGGATGGGATCTGTCCCATTTATTCCATACCCAGGGAATGGATGGGATGGGATCTGTCCCATTTATTCCATATTTTGGGAATGGATAGGATGGGATCTGTCCCATCTATTCCATACCCAGGGAATTGATGGGATGGGATCTGTCCCATTTATTCCATATTTTGGAAATGGATAGGATGGGATCTGTCCCATCTATTCCATACCCAGGGAATGTTCTGGATGGGATCTGTCCCATCTATTCCATACCCAGGGAATGGATAGGATGGGATCTGTCCCATTTATTCCATATTTTGGGAATGTGTGGGATGGGATCTGTCCCATCTATTCCATACCCAGGGAATGTTCTGGATGGGATCTGTCCCATCTATTCCATACCCAGGGAATGGGTGGGATGGGATCTGTCCCATTTATTCCATACTTGAGGAATGTATGGGATGGGATGGGATCTGTCCCATTTATTCCATACTTGAGGAATGTATGGGATGGGATGGGATCTGTCCCATCTATTCCATATCCTACTGGATACATATTGGATACATATGGGGTGTGATCTTTTGACTGGTTGTTGCAGCCAAGTGTCCCTAACTTAGGGAAGTCCTGGCTTTTCTGAGATTCCTGAGAACACCCCTGGAATAAAACAATGGCATTCCTGCCGTGCTGATGACTTGGGGCTCAGTGTCTCTTTTCTCTCTTTACATGAGCTTTGTTCCCCTCAGAGCTGGATCTCCTTCAGGTTTCTCTGGAGCATTAACAAACGAGCTCCTCAGTGAGCAGGAATCCTTCCTCACCAGAGTTTTCCTCATTGCCCACGAGTCAGGAGTTCCTGGATGATTTTTCATCCCTTGGAGCTGCCAGTGTTGCCTTTGCTGATGGTGCAGTCCAGGACAGTTGCAGTGTGCATTGCCTGGCCATTGTCCATCCCTGTGTTTCTCTGTGGTTTTCTCTCCCCATTATCTTTAACAGGTAGCATCTCTTTGTTCCCACAAAGTGCTTTGTGCTTCCCTGGGAATGGCTGAGCAGCAAATGAAGGTGCACTGAAGAGCAGGGGTGGCCTTTTCCCAGGAAATCCTGTGCCATGGCTGTGCCATCCTTAGCAGTGACAATCTGCCAACACAGCCATGCAATCCTTCACCAGTGCCAGGGAATGCTCATCATGAAATGCCCCCAATGCCATCTGTTGTCCCCTGGCACCAAATGGGACAGCTCCTCAAGCAGAGGATGCTCCTTCACCTGAGCAGCCAGGCTGGCACTGGAGGCTTTTCCAGCTCCTTCTCCAGCCTCAAACTCGTGTTTGCAGCTCACAGAAATCTGGGATGAAGTCATGGAGAGGCTGGAAAAGTGGTGCCAGTCCTCTTGGGGGGTGCTGCTGGGCTGGCACAGCTGGCACAGCTGGCACAGCTGGCATAGCCATGCTGCCAGGAGCTCAGGGAGCTGCTGTGGGTCATGAACAAAGATGAGCTGCAATGGGACTGCCCAGAGCTGGGAACAGCAGCAGCAAATGGTTGGAAAGGTGGGAAATGCAGAATCCATATCCAGGGCAGGGCTTGGCAGGAGGAGCAGAGACCCACCAGCTGCATTTTGGCTCCCTGAACTCCTGATCCCTGATTTACATCCTGATTTTCCTTCTCAATTGAGCTTTTCCCTGAGCAGAGACCCACCAGCTGCATTTTGGCTCCCTGAGCTCCTGATCCCTGATTTACATCCTGATTTTCCTTCTCAATTGAGCTTTTCCCTGAGCAGAGACCCACCAGCTGCATTTTGGCTCCCTGAGCTCCTGATCCCTGATTTACATCCTGATTTTCCTTCTCAATTGAGCTTTTCCCCAAGCAGAGATCCACCAGCTGCATTTTGGCTCCCTGAACTCCTGATCCCTGATTTATATCCTGATTTTTCTTCTCAATTGAGCTTTTCCCCAGATCTTCCCTTCCCAGGTTGGAGCTGGGCTGAATCAGCCCCTTGGTGCAGCCAGAATTCCCCATGGATTACCCCAAAATTTATAAATCCTGATTTATAATCCATCAACTGCTTTCCAACTGAGATCTCAAAACTCCTCTGTCACATCAGAAATGATCCAGCAACATTTTGGGGTTTTTTTGCAAAATGAGTGTTATTTGTATAAGAGGCTCCCAATATTTTAATGGCTTTAATAATGGCTTTTCCTTCATTTCATGAGGAATTCTCATTGTGGTTTGGGATTCTTTTAAAATTCCTGAATTACAGAACTGGGAATTTGTACCCAGCTTCAAATGGGAATAATTTCTGTTCAACTGGAGCTCCCAGAATATCCCTGGGTTATGGAAAGGGGATTTTCTACCTGGACTTACATCAGAGCTAAAAATTTTTAATTTGAGAGGAGATATTTGCAGAATTTTATCATTTACTAAGGAAAATCTTTCATCCCTCACAAGAAATTCTCCTCAGGCCTTTAAACCCAGCTCTGTTCATTGGAGGGCAGAATCATTTCTGGAATAATTTTTTTATTAAATTAAGATTGGAAAACTTCTTTTTTTTTAAGATCCATCCCATCAGTCAGCAGCACCTCTAACTCATGTCCCCAAATGTCACCTCCCCCTGATTCATGCAAAAAAAATTGCATTTTTTTCCTGAATTTATTTGGTTTGCAACCCATGCTTGCTGCAATAAACCCATTAAGACTTTGTTAATTTGTATTAATGATTGCATATTGCTTTCTATTAATTATCCAGGTTTATCAGGCAAATAAAAAATAAAAAATCAAATAAAAAAATCAAATAAAGAGCAGTTCTTGCTGGCTGATCCTGATATTCAGCTCCAGGTCAGGAATGCTGGACTCTGGAATTTGTTTAAGATAATCTTTGCAAATAAAGAAATTTTTTTTAAATTTTATTTGAGGGGGGGGTTGTAGTGATGAGCAAAATTTCTCCTGGTGTTGTGTAAAAATCTTTGTGGTGTTTGAATTAATTAATTTGAATTTCTCTGGAAATTCTGCAGGAGAGCTGGGAATGGGATATTGGCAAGAAATTCAGTGTTTTTACTTTGTATTTTCCTTTTTCTGGACATATTTTGAGTTCATTTCTACATTGGAGACTCCCACAAAAGACAGGCAGATGTGTAAATGAAATTATTTCCTAAAAAATAAAAAAAAAAGTCTCTTCTCACTTTGAAGAGCTGCTGATATTAAAGAACTTCAAATTAATTTTTTTTTTTCAATTTTAGATTTTGCTTTGCTGCATCACTAAGCTGAGCTGAGAAGGAAAATCCTTTAAAAAATCCAATTTTTTTTTAAATTGAGGACATCATTACATCTGAATTAATCCAATAATATCTGAGTTTGCAGCAGGTGACAGGAGCAGCAGAGGGAAAATTCAATTTTCCTAACTTGGAAATAAAAATTTCCCCCCAGGAGGCTGAAGATTGGCAAAGGGATAAACAAGGCAAAGCAGGATTTTATTTAAAAAATTAATTATTTATAGAGGTTAAAAATTTAGGGCTAAAAAGGGGTTTTGGTAAATGGATTATTGGGGAAATCTAATTTTTTTTATCTCAAAAAAAAAAAATTCTGCTGTTTTTTTTTTTGTTTTTCCTCATAGCTGCATTGGAGATTAAGATTAAATTGATTTTTTTTTTTAAAGGAATTCTTATTATGATTTGGGATTCCTTTAAAAAATATGTCCCTGAATTGAAGGAGAATGGAAAAAAATTCCTCCTAATTTGGGATATCCCTGGATTGTGGAAAAGGGAATTTATACCTGGAGTTACATCAGAGCTGCTTTATTTATAAAATTAATTATGATTTATAAATATTTTAATATTGCATATTCTATATAATAAAGAGATAAAAATATATTTATAATATTTATAAATATGTGTTCTGTATCAGCTGAATAATTTGATTTATACAGGTTCAACATAGCAAAAATAATTTACTTTCTTTTCTTTTTTTTTTTTTTTTTTTTTTTTTTAGCCTTCTGTTGAGTCTTCAAGCCCAGGTAAATATTTATATTTTCAATAATTTCCAAGATTTTTGGCATATTATGAGTGGAAAAAACTTCCCAGAAGTTGTTGTTCCCTCTTGAGTTTTTATTTCTTTCAGAAAAATAATTAATTGCTTCATAATTAAATGGAATTTAAATTCTCCAGGGAAAAAGGGGGGGAAATATGAGGAGGGTTGGGATTAAAAATTGGGGGAAAAAGTGAATTAAAAATCAGGAGAAAAGGGGGGAAATTTGAACAGAATTAAAAATGAAATTAAAATTTGTCTTGGCAGTTGTAAATGAGGAAGGTGCCCAAGAATAAAAGAGTTTTTATTTGATAAATTCTTATTTTCAACTCTGTGAGGTGCTGGTGGAATTAAAATTATTATTTAGAATATTCCCATAAAGGAAATTTCCCTGAATAACAAGGCAAAGATGAAGGAGGGAGGAACAATAATTTGAATTTTTGCTCACAATTCTGCTTCAAGCATCACATAAAAAACAACTAAAAAAATGCAAATTTGTGAGGCTGTGATGGAACTAAATAAATAATAATAAAAATATTATTGGGAATTTTCCCCACATAGGAAATGTCCCTGAATGACAAGAGAAATACAAAAGAGTTAGGGAAAATAATTTGAATTTTTGCTCACAGTTCTGCTTTAAGCATCACATAAAAAAACAACTAAAAAAATCCAAATTTGTGAGGTCATGATGGAGCTAAATAAATAATAATAAAAATATTATTTGGGAATATTCCCTTTAAAAGAAATTTCCCTGAATAACAAGACATAGATAAAGGAGTGATGGAAAATAATTTGAATTTTCGTTCATGATTCTGCTTCGAATATCACACAAAGAAACAATAAAAAAATCCAAATTTGTGAAGCTGTGATGGAATTAAACAAATAATAATAAAAATATTATTTAGAATATTTCCCTTAAAGGAAATTTCCATGAGTCACCAGGCAAAGACAACGAGTGATGGAAAATAATTTGAATTTTCACTCATAATTCTGCTTTGAATATCACACAAAGAAACAACAAAAAAAAATGCAAATTTGTGAATTCTGATGGAATTAAAAATATTATTGGGAAAGTTTCCCTATAGAAGAAATTTCCCTGAATAACAAGGCAAAGATGAAAGAACAAGGGATAATAATTTGAATTTTCGCTCACAATTCTGCTTTGAATATCACACAAATAAACAACAAAATAATCCAACTTTGTGAGGTCATGATGGAACTAAATAAATAATAATAAAAATATTATTTGGAATTTTTTTGTCACAAAGGAAATCTCCCTGAGTCACAAGGCAAAAACAAAGGAACGAGGGACAATAATTTGAATTTTCGCTCATAATTCTGCTTTGAATATCACACAAATAAACAACAAAAAAATGCAAATTTGTGAAGCTGTGATGGAACTAAACAAATAATAATAAATATATTATCTGAAATTTTTTGTCACAAAGGAAATTTCCCTGAGTCACAAGGCAAAGTCAACAAGTGACGGAAAATAATTTGAATTTTCGCTCATAATTCTGCTTTGAATATCACACAAATAAACAACAAAATAATCCAAATTTGTGAAGCTGTGATGGAATTAAATAAATAATAATAAAAATATCATTGGGAATTTTTTTGTCACAAAGGAAATCTCCCTGAATAACAAGGCAAAGACAAAGGAGTGACGGAAAATAATTTGAATTTTCGCTCATAATTCTTCTTCAAATATCACACAAAGAAACAACAAAAAAATGCAAATTTGTGAAGCTGTGATGGAACTAAACAAATAATAATAAATATATTATTTGAAATTTTTTGTCACAAAGGAAATTTTCTGGAGTCACAAGGCAAAGTCAACAAGTGACGGAAAATAATTTGAATTTTCGCTCATAATTCTGCTTCAAATATCACACAAAGAAACAACAAAAAAAAGCAAATTTGTGAATTGTGATGGAATTCAAAATGTTTGTGGGCATGTTTCCCCAGGAGGTTCAGCAGCATCTGATGATCATGAGTTTGACCCCTCAGCTGAGATGCTGGTGCACGACTTCGATGACGAGCGCACCTTAGAGGAGGAGGAGATGATGGAAGGAGAACCAAACTTCAGATCTGAAATTGAGGATCTCAACAGGGTAGGTTTAGGAATTTAAAAAAAAAAAAAAAAATTTAAAAAATCCATTCAGAAATAAATAATAAACAGAAGGGGAAAAACTGAATGAATTTATTGAAAATTGGGGAGAATAAATGAGGCGTAAATATGAAAAATGTGGGTTTTGCATCTCTAAGATTTGTGTTTGACTAATAGAAATTAAATGTTTGACTAATAGAAATTAAAATATCATCTGAGGAAACTTGTGTATTCCACCTGCACCTGAGTTGTGCTTGTGTATTTTTATTTTAAAATAAAACCTCTCATAATTCACTTTTTTTTCTGCTTTTTCATCCAAATATTTGTCATTGAAAAGATGCAGAGGAAATGATCTCCAGACTTTATTTAACATGAATAATGATGCCAATAACACTTGCAATTAATTGATTGCATTTCATCAATAATTCCAGAGTAAATGTTCATTTCTGTGTGGTCATTCCAGCTTCTGCTCTCACTCCTTCAGTTATTTCTCAGGCAGGAATAATATTCTGAAATGACCAAGTGGGTTCATTAGAAATGCAAATTAATTTAGATCTGTGGCTTTGTTGGCCTCATTATCACATCATTCATGATTCACTGATGAATATTTGATATATTTGATCTACAAATGCAATTTAGCTTCAGTGACTTTGCCAATAGGACTTGGAATTAATTTCCTCCATTTCATCTATATTTCCTTTTTTTTTTTTTTTAATCTCTTAATTTCCAGGTTGGTATTAAATGGAAAACATCAAGATAAATAAATAGTTGGTGAATTGAAATGGAGATGAAATGAGGAATGGAGCTTCACATGTCTCTCATGTGGGGTTTAAATTGAAATTAATTTGAAATTAAATTGAATTAATTAAATTGAAAGTGTTTCATGGAATTCTCTCCCTACATTACAACCCTTCACTTTATCCCTTCATATCCAGTGGTTACCTCTAGTTAAATAAATTATTTTATTTATTACCCTCTAGGGTAAATAATAAATAAATACAGGAATTTTTTTTCACTTTTTCAAATTTTTGCAGTACCCTGAAGTGATACAAAAATCCCAATTTGTGTTTTCTCTTGGAGAGCTGCTGCTCTCTTGAAATGAAGAGGCTTTACCTGAGAAAAATCATATCAATATGAATAAATATTTTATTTATTTATTGTGAATAACATGATATATTCCATTTAATTCATGTTATTGTGAATAACATAATATATTTAATTTAATTCAACATTTAGTTCATGTTATTCTGAATAACATGATATATTCCATTTAATTTATGTTACTCTGGACAACATGATATATTTCATTTAAGTCAACATTTAATTCATGTTATTGTGAATAACATGATATATTCCATTTAATTTATGTTACTCTGGACAACATGATATATTTCATTTAAGTCAACATTTAATTCATGATACTATGAACAACATAATACATTTCATTTAATTCAACATTTAATTAATGTTATTGTGAATAACATAATACATTTAATTTAATTCAACATTTAATTCATGTGGTTTGCAGGGCTGGGTGTAAAGTTTAATTAAAGGGTAGAGGAATAAGAGGTAGAATGGGTTAGTTCTTTAAAATAAAATCAAATTAATGGAATGGAATGAAATGGAATAGAATAGAATAGAATAGAATAGAATAGAATAGAATAGAATAGAATAGAATAGAATAGAATAGAATAGAATAGAATAGAATAGAATAGAATAGAATAGAATAGAATAGAATAGAATAGAATAGAATAGAATAGAAAAAATAAAATTAAAATAGAATAAAGTAGAAGTAAAATAGAATAAAAAATAGAATAGAATAGAATAGAATAGAATAGAATAGAATAGAATAGAATAGAATAGAATAGAATAGAATAGAAAAAATAAAATTAAAATAGAATAAAGTAGAAGTAAAATAGAATAAAAAATAGAATAGAATAGAATAGAATAGAATAGAATAGAATAGAATAGAATAGAATAGAATAGAATAGAATAGAATAGAATAGAATAGAATAGAATAGAAGTAAAATAGAATAAAAAATAAAATAAAATAAAATAAAATAAAATAAAATAAAATAAAATAAAATAAAATAAAATAAAATAAAATAAAATACACATTTACTAAGGGCTGCTAACCTCTGTCACCCTTGTTTTTACAGAGCACAACCAACTCCACTTTTATCACTGGAATTCTGGGATGTTTCCAGAAATTAGATCAGTGCAGGCCCTTAGGATAGGAAGTCTGAGGTCAGCCAATAACTAAAAATATCAGATTATCATCCAACATGAGCATTAAATACAAGAAAAATACTATTTGGAGCAAGCAGCCAACTCCAGATCATAAACAAAGGATTGGATGTTCTGAGAGAGAATTTTGAAATAATCCCTGAAAATTTCAGCTCTGAAAAATCTCCCTAGGGATGATTTGTCCTGAAGGTTGGACAAAAAAGGATTAAAAGTAAAGAATTCAAAGTAAATAATGAAGGAATTAATTTGCAGAGCCAGTGATATATTTTATTAATAGTATTTATTGGTTAAATTTAGTTGAAAATAGTTATTAATAGTATTTATTAGTATTTTTATTATTAAAGGTTTGGGAGCCTTTATTTCATTAATAATTATTAATAAGTAAATAAGTGCATTTTATTAATACAATAAAATAATTTTTAAATTAATTTATATGAGAACTGACAGTATAAATTGAAATGTCTCCAGAGCAGACATTTTTAATTAAAAAAAAAAAAATTAATTTAAATAAATAAATCAGGTGTCCCTGATCCCTGGTGGAGCAATTCCTGTGGATATCCCAGTTAATTCCCACTTTTTATTTGGATTTGCCTGTGATCTCTGTGTTCTTTTTTTGGGGTTTTTTTTTGTTTTTTTTGTTTTTTCTTTTTTTATTCTGTGCAGCAATTCCTGTGGAATTTTCCCAGTTAATTCCCAGTTTTTATTTGGGTTTTCCCCTAATCCCTGGTGGAGCAATCCCAGTGTCCATCCCATCCATTCCCAGTTTTTATTTGGATTTCCCCCTAATCCCTGTGTTTTTTTGATGCTGTTCAGCAGTCCCAGTGTCCATCCCATCCATTCCCAGTTTTTATTTGGATTTCCCCTGATCCCTGGTGGAGCAATCCCAGTGTCCATCCATCCATTCCCAGTTTTTATTTGGATTTCCCCCTAATCCCTGTGTTTAATGATTCTGTTCAGCAGTCCCAGTGTCCATCCCATCCATTCCCAGTTTTTATTTGGATTTCCCCCTGTTCCCTGTGTTTTTTTTGATGCTGTTCAGCAATCCCAGTGCCCATCCCATCCATTCCCAGTTTTTATTTGGATTTTCCCCTGATCCCTGGTGGAGCAATCCCAGTGTCCATCCATCCATTCCCAGTTTTTATTTGGATTTTCCCCTGTTCCCTGTGTTTAATGATTCTGTTCAGCAATCCCAGTGTCCATCCCATCCATTCCCAGTTTTTATTTGGATTTTCCCCTGTTCCCTGTGTTTAATGATGCTGTTCAGCAGTCCCAGTGTCCATCCCATCCATTCCCAGTTTTATTTCTTTTCCCAGGAGAGTGCCATGCCCATCCAGGAGCTGCTGAGTCGCTATGGCTACGATGGCACCGTGCCCCTGCAGGAGGAGGAGGAGGAAGAGGAGGAGGAGGAGGAAGAGGAGGAGGGAGAAGATGAGGATGATGTTGATAATGATGACAACAGTGGCTGCAGTGGGGAGAACAAGGTAAATGTCAGCTCATTTGCATCTGTAAATTTGGGATTTGCTCAGTGTCCCAGCTAATTTGTGATTTCATAAACCTTATTCTTAATTAGCCATCTGTGTTTCTCTTAATTCCATCTCTCTCATCCCAAATGGATGAGGATTTAAATTGAAATTTTTTAAAATTTTTAAATTAAATTCAGTTTTAAATGCAGCACGATGGGATGGGAGTTGTCCTTCAGAACTTCAGCACTGACATTTTAAATGCCTGCAGAGATCCAAGTGAACATTTAGTTTGAGTAGAAAAGCTGATTATTGAAACTGCACAAGTGTGGAGTTGGATTCAATCTGCCTCTGGGTCTTGGAAATCCTGTAAATTTTCCAGCTTGAGCCTTTTAAATTGTATTTTTCCAGCCTGGTTGTACTTGAATTCACTGAACCTAATGCTTCATATCTCTGCAAAATGTTTAGTTTTGAGCTTAGCTTCTTCAAACTCCTTCTCTGTGTTCTCTTCAAATAATTTTCTGATTTTAAAAAAGAGTTTTTCCTGCTTGGAATGTAAAATCCTGTCACAGGCACAGCTGCAGCATCCTGAATTCCATTAAGACACAAACCCCTTGGAATTATCAATGACACAAAATGTAGAGATTTCATTTCTAATGTACCTTTTTAAAAAAATCCATTCTGTGCTTTTGGTTCCTTTCCCTATTTTAGAAGCCCTGGAATGGCAGAGAGGGAGGAGGAAGCTCAGGGATTGCCAGGCTGCCCTGGCAGATGGAGCAGGTGGTTCAGAGGAACATCCAGAGCTGGGCTGGCCAGGAAAGGGACAGCACAGGGGGGAACTGCTGGGACAGGGGGGCTGCAGGGAGAATCCTCCTGGAGAGTTCATTCTGGGGAATTCCTTCTGGAAAATTCCTTCTGGAAAATTCCTTCTGGAAAATTCCTTCTGGAGAATTCCTTCTGGAGAAATCCTTCTGGAGAATTCCATCTGGAGAATTCCTTAGGGGAATTCCTTCTGGAGAATTCCTTCTGGAGAATTCCTTAGGGAGAATTCATTCTGGGGAATTCCTTCTGGAGAATTCCATCTGGAGAATTCCTTAGGGGAATTCATTCTGGAGAATTCCTTCTGGGAATTCCTTCTGGAGAATTCCTTAGGGAGAATTCCTTCTGGAGAATTCCTTCTGGAGAATTCATTCTGGGGAATTCCTTCTGGAGAATTCCTTCTGGAGAATTCATTCTGGGGAATTCCTTCTGGAGAATTCATTCTGGAGAATTAATTCTGGGAATTCCTTCTGGGGAATTCCTTCTGGAGAATTCCTTCTGGAGAATTCCTTAGGGACAATTCATTCTGGGGAATTCCTTCTGGAGAATTCCTTAGAGGAATTCATTCTGGAGAATTCTTTAGGGGAATTCCTTCTGGAGAATTCCTTAGGGAGAATTCCTTCTGGAAAATTCCTTCTGGAGAATTCAATCTGGAGAATTCCTTAGGGGAATTCCTTCTGGAGAATTCCTTCTGGAAAATTCCTTCTGGAGAATTCCATCTGGAGAATTCCTTAGGGGAATTCATTCTGGAGAATTCCTTAGGGAGAATTCCTTCTGGAGAATTCCATCTGGAGAATTCCTTAGGGGAATTCATTCTGGAGAATTCCTTCTGGAGAATTCCTTAGGGAGAATTCCTTCAGGAAAATGTCCTCGTGGAAAGGGATCCCATCCCAGTCCATCCCAGTTCAGCCCATCCCAGTACTGGGATCAGGCCCATCCCAGTTTAACCCAGTCCAGTCCATCTCAGCATTGGGATCAGGCCCATCCCAGTCCATCCCAGTCTATTCCATCCCAGCACTGGGATCAGACCTTCCTAGTCCAGCCCAGTCCAGCCCATCCTAGCACTGGGGTCAGACCCTCCCCAGCCCATCCCAGTCCCTCCCAGTCCATCCCAGTCCATCCCAGTCCCTCCCAGTCCCTCCCAGTCCCTCCCAGTCCCTCCCAGTCCCTCCCAGTCCCTCCCAGTCCATCCCAGTCCCTCCCAGTCCCTCCCAGTCCCTCCCAGTCCCTCCCAGCCCCTCCCAGCCCCTCCCAGCCCATCCCAGCCCCTCCCAGCCCATCCCAGCCCATCCCAGTCCATCCCAGTCCACCCCAGCCCATCCCAGTCCCTCCCAGTCCCTCCCAGTCCCTCCCCAGCCCATCCCAGCCCATCCCAGCCCATCCCAGTCCCTCCCAGCCCACCCCAGCCCATCCCAGTCCATCCCAGTCCCTCCCAGCCCACCCCAGCCCATCCCAGTCCCTCCCCAGCCCATCCCAGCCCATCCCAGCCCATCCCAGTCCCTCCCAGTCCCTCCCAGTCCCTCCCCAGCCCATCCCAGCCCATCCCAGCCCATCCCAGTCCCTCCCAGCCCACCCCAGCCCATCCCAGTCCATCCCAGTCCCTCCCAGTCCACCCCAGCCCATCCCAGTCCCTCCCCAGCCCATCCCAGCCCATCCCAGCCCATCCCAGTCCCTCCCAGTCCCTCCCAGTCCCTCCCAGTCCCTCCCAGTTGCTGTGCTGGCCCTGCAGTGGGAGCAGTGATGGAATCACTCCCTGCTCTTGGTGCTTTCTATTTTTAATCTGCTTTGAGCTGCACATGTGACAAACAGCAGGAAGCACAGACAGCAGCCTTGCAAGCACAAAAAATCAATTTAAAATAGATTTAGATTTTTATTTTTCTCTGCTTGTAATAATTCGTGTAGTTTGTGGTGGTTTGTCTATAAATAAATTAGAATTTTTGGTCTGGGCTCAGTGTTCTGAACCACTCAATTCACATGGATTTTTTATGGAAAGTTCTATTTTCACTTAAATCCTCCCCTTTTTATTGAAAATTCCTAAGAAAGGGCTTTAAACAACAAAGTAAAGTTTCAAGTGAAATGGAATTCAGTAAAAAACAAGAGGATTGAAAAAAGCAAAAATTAAGATTTTATTTGGGTTCATATTTCTGGATTGATCTGCTGGAAAACAACCTTAGAATATGTTCACACATTAAAATGTTACTAATTAAGGAAAAAAAAATAATTTATTCTAATAAATTTATTCTGATAAAGGAATTTATGCAGATTTTTAATCACTCAATGTGCTGTTCCTGTGGGGTTGAACCACTCAATTCACAGGAATTTTTTAAGGAAATTTCCATTTCCACCTAAATCCTCCCCTTTTTATGGAAGGTTCCATTTTCACTTTAATCCTCCCCTTTTTATTGAAAATTCCTAAGAAAGAGCATTAAACACCAAAGTAAAATTTCAGGTGAAATTAAATTCAATAAAAACCACAAGGCTTAAAAAACCCCAAAAATTCATATTTTTACCTATTTAAAAAACCTCAGAATGAGTTCACACATTAAAAAATTTACATTTGTGGCAGCACAGATAGGACGAACCACAAATCAATAGACATTTAAGCTTGAATATTACCAATCCTGACCAAAAAAAAAATCAAATTTCACCCTACCAAACACACCTAATTTATTCCATGATTAATTTTGATTTGATTTTGTGGCAGGAGGAGACCATCAAAGATTCCTCAGGGCAGGAAGATGAGACCCAATCCTCCAATGATGACCCAGCCCCCCCTGGGGCCCCCCAGGACCCCCAGGAGCTGATTCGCCCTCGGCGCTGCAAATATTTTGATACCAGTGAGTCCAGTTTAATCCCAGCCTAAAATCCCAGTGCTCTGTGCCACAAATGCACTGGCATCCCTAAAAACAGGGACTTTTCCTCTTCATGCTGCTGAAAATTGAAAAATTGAAATAATTCAAAATTGAAATAAGTTAAATTTTCCAGGTTGCAATTAATTCGTGTGCTCTGATTGTTTGCCAAAGTTTGGGCTCTGCCCTCAGCCAAAGGAGCTCAGAGTCCTGAGGGAAAAATCCTCCTCAAGGGAAAAATCAACTGAAATTACCTAGAAATAAAATCCATTTTCATTCTTATTTTTTTTACAAACTGATTTTGCATCCACCTGACTCTGATTTGCCTGGATCTCCCTCCTGTAAATATTTTGATACCAGTGAGTCCAGTTTAATCCCAGCCTAAAATCCCAGTGCTCTGTGCCACAAATGCACTGGCATCCCTAAAAACAGGGACTTTTCCTCTTCATGGCACTGCTGCTGCTGCTGGGAATTGAAAGAATTGAAAAATTGAAATAATTGAAATAATTCGAAATTGGAATTTTCCAGGTTACAATTAATTGGTGTGCTCTGATTATTTGCCAAAGTTTGGGCTCTGCCCTCAGCCAAAGGAGCTCAGAGTCCTGAGGGAAAAATCCTCCTCAAGGGAAAAATCAACAGAAATTTCCTACAAATAAAATACAGATTTTAAAATTTCCTACAAATAAACCCCAGAAACTGAAGAGTGATAAAATCTGGGAAAGGCCAAGAATTGTTAACCTTGAAATAATGGAGAAGGGAGGGTCACAAAGAGGAAAATTGGCTCAAGAATTCCATTTTTGATTCTGTTAAACTGATCATTTTCATTCTTATTTTCTTTATAAATTGATTTTGCATCCACCTGACTCTGATTTCCCTGGATCTCCCCTGATGGGATCTGACCCTTTTGGGCTGCTTGGCAAAACAAATATTTCATCTTATTTCAGTGAAACTTCCTCTTGCTATTTGTAATTTTTTATATTTTTAATAAAGAATTATTTGTAATTCTTTCTCTTCTGGGATTGAACAAATAAAAAAAATTCCTCACCATGCCTTACACTTGATTATTCTTAATAACAACTTTGTAGAAATGCAGTTTTTAATTTGCAGTTTATTTAAATCCAAAATTGCCAAGGAGCCTTTAAATTTAAATGAACAAAATCCAAATTAGCCAAGGAACATTTAAATTTAAATGAACAACTGCCAAGTGTGTAGCTGTGCAAAAGATTGCAACTACCTTCAATGAATTCCTATTTTTAAGCACAAAATTAATTTAATTCAACTGTCTTGCATTAGGTTTAGTGGTTTTTTACAGCTTTCAGCTGTGTATAAAATGTCATTTAATCCAGAAATAATTTGAATTCTACTCTATCACATCCTGGTCTGTATCATAAAGAGATTAATTCCTCCCAATCCTTATCCCAAATTTCTCCCACCTCCTGCTGAGACCTACCTGAAATTCCCTCCAAAAGAACAGCAGCAATCAAGCCAGGAAAAGGAACTGTAAAAATAAAAATATTCCCACAAATTGGGATCATTCCAAGCTGAAGGAAATTGGAATTTAGTAACAAAATTCAGGGATGTGTTTATTTCTATTTTAATTCCTCAGAGCTTGTATCTTCATGTAAATGTGGGTGGGTCAATTTTTTAATCTTGTCCCCAAAAGTGTCAATTTTGTCCCCAAAATTGTCCCTGGCCCTGCTGGGGTGAGATAAGAGCTGCAGGCTCAGCCTCTGCTCTTCTGACCTTCCATGGCTGCAAAATTCCTTGCAGATAGTGAAATTGAGGAGGAATCTGAAGAGGATGAAGATTATATTCCCTCAGAAGATTGGAAAAAGGTAAATATTCATCTCACATTCCATGATTCAATAATTAATCTGTTATTGTGCTTTATGGAGCACCTCAATCCTGGTTTTCCCCATAAATAGGAAAGTTTTGATAATAAAAAATCTTTAAATCTTCCCTAAACAGTAAAAAAAAAAATCCATTTTCGTATAGTTGTTTCAAACGTTGCATTTTTAGATTTGAAACAATGAAAATTTTAAGAGGGGAGGAGAAAAAGATGTGCTCATGTTCCTGTTTGCTAACAAAAAAAAAAAAAAAAAAATCTCAGGGTTTGCTTCACTTCTTCTTTTTCTTGCCACTCAGGAAATCATGGTGGGCTCCATGTTTCAAGCTGAAATTCCAGCTGGCACCTGCAAATACAAAGAGAATGAAAAAGGTGAGATTTGATCATTTATTGATATTTGGGATTGATGTCTGATTAGGAGAAAGAAAAGATTTGATTGGTGTCCTGTGTCTTAATAAATGAGTGATAATTAGAGCCACCATCATCAAATTATAGCTCAGCCTGTGCTTCAGCAGAGCTGGAGGAAGAGGAAAAAAAGGATTTTATTCTTGATTAAAAAATTGTGATTTAGTGATCCACACAACATCTTCACTTGGAGATTTATTTTATTGGAAATAAAACAGCTAATGGAGAAATAGGAACTGGATTATCACATTAAAAGGGTGGTACCAGCACCTTTGGTTTTCACATTTTGTACCTCTTCCATCAGGAATAAAATATTCTGCTTTTATGGATTATTTTTTTCCCTACAAATATTTCCCTTCATCCCAAGCAGAGGCTCTGTCAGGAAAGGCAGATCCAGTTTAAACCCATGAAAAGCATAAAAGGAAATTTATTAGGAAATTCCTAAGAATTTGCTCACACTGCAGGACAATAAAAATGATTTTTTTTTTTTGTAGTTTTGTATAATTAATTTTGAAATAACCACCACAAAAGCTGGAGCCTTCCTACAATCCAAGTTTTTGCTCAGTTACCCAGAGAAGTTGTGGGTTCTCCTGGATCCTTGGAATCCATGGAATTGGATGATTTTTAAGGTCTTTTCCAACCCAAACCATTCCAGGATTCTCTGAAGGTTCCTAGAAATCTTCTTTTTTTTTTTTTTTTTTTTTTTTTTTCCTGGAATGAGCAGCCAAACATCAGCTGAGTTGGAACCTCTGGTGTAAAAACCTCCCAGAAAACTCCTGGGAGCTGTTCCCAAAATGTGTTCTGGGTGAAACAGAGCTGCTTGCTTTTCAAGACATTTTAAATCATTTTCTTTGCCACTTTTAGGGTTTTATTTGTATTTATTTCCATGATAAAATCCTTTTTCAGCCTCCTGAGCTCCCCCCGTCCTTTGCTGACTGTGCTTTCCCAACCATTCCTCTTGGAATCTTCAAATTCCTTTCCTGCTGCTCTTCCTCAGGTTGTTGAATCCCTCAGAAAAAATCTGGATATTTTCCTGTTTAATAGCCAGAATTTCACTTTATTCTGTTACAATCCAAAGCTTGCCTCTTCCAAAATAAAACTGGGGGATAATCAGGGAATATCTCACTTGGCCCACATTAATTTCACTTTCCTGCTTTTAAATTCCTCTGAAAGCTCTGGAAAAGATGGAGATGAAAATTCTGGAATTGCAGGATGAGTTGTAAAATCCAGAACTCAAAAGTCCAAAAATCCAAATTATTTTGGATCTTCACCCACCAACTTTTACCTACGTGTTCCAAGATTGATCAGACACAACAAATACATTTCTAATGTTTTAATTTCATTCTAATTCTTTTTTTCTTATTTCTCCAGTGTATGAAAATGATGATCAGCTGCTCTGGAATCCTGATTTTTTACCAGAGGATAAAGTGATTGAATTTCTGAGCGAAGCCTCGAGGCGCACGGGGGAGGAGAAAGGTCTGGATGCAATTCCTGAGGGATCCCACATTAAAGACAATGAGCAGGTACAGAAAAAAAAATCATAATTGAATTTATTTTCTATAATTAATCATCTTTTTATTTTTATTTACTCCTCAGAGGTAAAATTGGGTTTGAAAAATTTTTATTGTTCCTTGTGGGAATAGAAAGTGGATGAGTTTTTTTTGAATTTTATTTCTCAGTGAATATTAAATTAACTTGGGTTTAGTGTTGTTTATATAAAAAAAAATGTGTAATAGACATGAAATAAAATCAGTTTTTATTTTAGGTATGAATTAATTCTCTCAGGTACAGAATTTTTCAATTATAAAATTCTCTGTGAATGCACTCTTAATTTTTTTTCTCCATACCCCCCCCCAAAAAAAACCCTTACACATCAATTTTACAAACATGTGGAATGGATGAAAAAATTAAAAAAAAAAAAAAAATCTCTCCATCAATTTTACAAATGTGTGTAGTGGGTGAAATAGTTTTAAAAAAAAAACTTCCATCAATTGTGCAAATGAGTATAGTGGGTGAAATAGTTTTAAAAAAAATTCCTCCATCAGTTGCTCAAATGTATGTAGTGGATTAAATAGTTTAAAAAAAAATCTCTCCATCAATTTTACAGATGTGTGCAGTGGATGAAATAGTTAAAAAAAAACCAAATCCTCCATTAATTTTATAAAATTTGTGTAGTGGGTGAAATAGTTAAAAAAACCCCCTCAATTAATTTTATAAATGTGTGTAATGGATGAAATAGTTGAAAAAAAAAATTCCTCCATCAATTGTACAAATGTGTGTAGTGGATGAAATAGTTAAAAAAAACAAACTTCCATCAATTGTACAAATTTGTGTAGTGGGTGAAATAATTAAAAAAATCTTTCCATCAGTTTTATAAATGAGTGTAATGGATGAAATAGTTTAAAAAAAAATCTCTCCATCAATTGTACAAATGTGTAGAGTGGATGAAATAATTGAAAAAAAATTCCTCCATCAATTGTACAAATGTGTGTAGTGGATGAAATAGTTAAAAAAAACAAACTTCCATCAATTGTACAAATTTGTGTAGTGGATGAAATAGTTTAAAAAAACCTCCATCAATTGTACAAATGTGTGTAGTGGATGAAATAATTTCAAAAAATCTCTCCATCAATTGTACAAATTTGTGTAGTGGATGAAATAATTTCAAAAATCCTCCATCAATTGTACAAATGTGTGTAGTGGATGAAATAATTTCAAAATCTCTCCATCAATTATACAAATGTGTGTAGTGGATGAAATAATTTCAAAATCCTCCATCAATTATACAAATGTGTGTAGTGGATGAAATAATTTCAAAAATCCTCCATCAATTGTACAAATGTGTGTAGTGGATGAAATAATTTCAAAAATCCTCCATCAATTGTACAAATGTGTGTAGTGGATGAAATAATTTTAAAAAATCTTTCCATCAGTTTTATAAATGAGTGTAATGGATGAAATAGTTTAAAAAAAAATCTCTCCATCAATTGTACAAATGTGTAGAGTGGATGAAATAATTGAAAAAAAATTCCTCTATCAATTGTACAAATGTGTGTAGTGGATGAAATAGTTTAAAAAATCCTCCATCAATTGTACAAATTTGTGTAGTGGGTGAAATAATTTCAAAATCTCTCCATCAATTATACAAATGTGTGTAGTGGATGAAATAATTTCAAAATCTCTCCATCAATTATACAAATGTGTGTAGTGGATGAAATAGTTAAAAAAAACAAACTTCCATCAATTGTGCAAATGTGTGTAGTGGGTGAAATAATTTCAAAATCTCTCCATCAATTATACAAATGTGTGTAGTGGATGAAATAATTTCAAAAATCCTCCATCAATTGTACAAATGTGTGTAGTGGATGAAATAATTTCAAAATCTCTCCATCAATTGTACAAATGTGTGTAGTGGATGAAATAATTTCAAAATCCTCCATCAATTATACAAATGTGTGTAGTGGATGAAATAGTTAAAAAAAACAAACTTCCATCAATTGTACAAATTTGTGTAGTGGGTGAAATAATTTAAAAATCTCTCCATCAATTATACAAATGTGTGTAGTGGATGAAATAATTTCAAAATCCTCCATCAATTATACAAATGTGTGTAGTGGATGAAATAATTTCAAAATCTCTCCATCAATTATACAAATGTGTGCAGGGGGTGACACAGTGCAGCTCTCTGGGCATTTTCCTGGTTCTATAAATAAAAATTCCCCACTGGACAGATGTGCCATTGCCCTGTGCTGATTGCAAAGGTTTATTTTCCATTGGGGAATTTGGCTAAATGTGAATTTTCCTCCCTGCAGGCTCTCTATGAACTGGTGAAGTGCAATTTTGACCCTGAGGAATCCTTGAGGAGGTTGAGGTTTAATGTCAAAGCAGCCAGAGGTGAGCAGGGCTGGAATTTCCCAATTCTCTGAAAACTCTCTCCTTCTTCTCTGCCAAATGTGGAAATTCAAATTTCATAGAAATGACTGAGAATTTTACATTGAAATTCTTCCCAACTGGAATTTTAGGGATTTTCTTGTGGTTTTTTCAGATCTTTCCAGGTATCAAAGTAATGCAAAAAACATCAAAAAGGAAATAATTCTCAATAAAGAATTAAAGAAAGAATTAAGTTATTAAAAACCCTGATACATAAAATGAAATAATCTTAAAGCAAATTAACACTTTATTTTACACAATATAACATAAAAAACCCTGCTATATTAAATGAAATAATTCTCAATAAAGGGGAATATTATAATTTGATTTTCCAAAATATGACATTAAAAACCCTGATACATAAAATGAAATAATCTTAAATAAAAAAGCAAATTAACACTTTATTTTCCAAAATATAACATTAAAAACCCTGCTACATAAAATGAATTAATCCAAAATAAAGGAGCAAATTCACCTTTTCTTTTACAAATATTTTATCATATTTTACAATAATTTATATTTTCTAATGTTTTCTTTTATAAATAATTTTATAACATTAAAACCCCTGCCAGATAAAATGAAATTATCCAAAAAAAGGAGCAAATTTACCTTTTCTTTTGCAAAATATAACATTAAAAACCCTGCTATATAAAATAAAATAATTCTCAATAAAGGAGCAAATTCACCTTTTCTAAATATTTTTATAATATTTTAAAATTGTAATTTATAATTATAAAAATATTTAAGAATTTATATTTTTAATATTTTCTAAATAAATTTCTTTTATAACATTAAAATCCCTGCTGTGTAAAATGAAATAATTAAAACAAAAAGAGCAAATTCACCTTTTATTATGAAAAATATAACATGAAAGGCCCTGATACATAAAATTAAATAATTCTCAATAAAGGAGCAAATTAACCTATTTTTTTTTACTAAATATAACATTAAAAGCCCTGCTATATAAAATGAAATAATCCTAAATAAAGGACCAAATTAACCTTTTATTTTCCAAAATCCAACTTTAAAAAATGAATTAATTCTCAATAAAGGAGCAAATAAATCTTTGATTTTCCAGACTATACCATCCAAACTCCTGCTATATAAAATGAATTTTTTTTTTTTTTTTTTTTTTTTAATCTTTATTGCTTTTTATTTTGGATTTTCCTATAGAAGAATTATCTGTGTGGACAGAAGAGGAATGCAGGAATTTTGAACAAGGGCTGAAAGTCTATGGCAAAGATTTCCATGTGATTCAGGCAAATAAGGTAAATTTTTAATACAATTCTCACTTTTTTACATTTTTAAAACAAAGTCATTATGTCTAAATGTTGTCCTTCATAAAAAAAATGAAGAAAATAATTGAATTTTTGCTGTAAAATCACAAAATCCAGGTTTGGCTTGAAAGAGACATTAAAAATCCCATAAACAGGACCCCAACCAGAGACAGAATTTTACCCCAAAATTTACAATTTACTTTCTCAACCCCCCAAATTTTATAACTGAAAATACAAAAATCCAGATCCTAACTCTGAAATTTTCCACCTGGAGCTTCTCCAACCTTTTAACCCCCCCCCCCAAAAAAAAAAACAAAAACCCTCAATTTCAACATTTCAAACCGCCAATTTTTCCATTTCCGAGCAACTTTAACTTCAAATTTAACACTTTTTTTACTAGAAATACTGAATTTTTGGAGGGGATCAGAAATATTTTAAGGTTGACCCAGGTGTGTTACCTGTGCTGCCAGGTGAGGACTCGCTCTGTGGGGGAGTGTGTGGCTTTTTATTACATGTGGAAAAAGTCGGAACGTTACGATTTCTTCGCTCAGCAAACCCGTTTTGGCAAGAAAAAATACAACCTGCACCCTGGGGTCACGTAAGATCTGCCTGATTTTATCTTCTTGGGGGTGGAATTTTGATTTTTTTTTTTTTTTTTAATATATATCTTCAGCTGGCAGTTGAAAATTCAGGGATTCAGAGGTTTGATTTGCAGCCCGAGTGTTAAAAAAAAAAAAATCGTAAATGTGTATAAATAATCTGTAAAATATATTTATTTGGGGTAAGGCCAATACTGTGCACTGAGGAACAAGTTTAGTCTGAGTTTTGTTGGGATTTGGTTGGTTTTCTTTTTAAATGCTGCCTGGGTTAAATAGATTTTCTAAACAAAAGCCTGGATTTCAAATTTAAGTGGAATTTGTGGTGCATTGTTTATCCATCATTCCCACCAGGGATTTGGGATTTGGGATTCCCAAAAAACAGCAAATCTCAGGGGATTTGGGGGTTCCTAAAGTTCCTTTTCCCATTCTGACCAGAAAATCCCAGGGGATTTGGGATTCCCAAAAAACAGCAAATCCCAGGGGATTTGGGAGTTCCCAAAAAACAGCAAATCCCAGGGGATTTGGGAGTTCCCAAAAATCAGCAAATCCCAGGGGATTTGAGAGTTCCCAAAAAACAGCAAATCCCAGGGGATTTGGGGATTCCCAAAATTCCTTTTCCCATTCTGACCAGAAAATCCCAGGGGATTTGGGATTCCCAAAAACTCCTTTTCCCATTCCCAACAGCAAATCCCAGGGGATTTGGGATTCCCAAAAACTCCTTTTCCCATTCCCAACAGCAAATCCCAGGGGATTTGGGATTCCCAAAAACTCCTTTTCCCATTCCCAACAGCAAATCCCAGGGGATTTGGGATTCCCAAAAACTCCTTTTCCTATTCCCACCAGCAAATCCCAGGGGATTTGGGGTTTCCCAAAAACTCCTTTTCCCATTCCCAGCAGCAAATCCCAGGGGATTTGGGATTCCCAAAGCTCCTTTTCCCATTCCCAACAGCAAATCCCAGGGGATTTGGGATTCCCAAAGCTCCTTTTCCCATTTTCCTTGCTGAGGAAAGAGGGAATGTGTGAGCAGAGCTTGTTGTGCTGCCCTTCATTCCAAAGCTCTGATTTTCCTGCCCCACTCTTTCCACTGCCTCTTGCCAAACTTTTTTACTATTATTTGCATTCCTCATTTCTTCCTGGCTCCTCTGGTCATCCTTCTTTGGAATATTCTTGTTTCTCCAAACATTTCAGAGCTCTGGGACACCCAGAGTTCCCATCTGGGACTTTGGGGTGTTACAGAGAGTTTCTTACCTGGCAGGGACTGCCTGCCTGCCCCTTTCCTTCCATTTCATGCTGGGTTTTTCCCCTTATTTTCCATTTTATCCTTCCTATTTTCCATTTCCCCTATTTTCTATTTTTCCCTATTGTCCATTCCCCGCCCATTTTCCGTTTTTCCCTGTTTTCATTTCCCCCTATTTTCCATTTTCCCTGTCTTCTATTCCCCCACTATTTTCCACTTTGCCCCTATTTTCTATTTTCCCCCTATTTTCCATTTTCCCCCTATTTTCCACTTCCCTCTATTTCCTATCCCCTCTATTTTCCACTTCCCCCTATTGTTCATTTCTCCCCTATTTTCCATTCCCCCCTACTTTTCATGTCCCATATTTTCCATTTCCCCTATTATTTTCCATTTTCCCCCTATTTTCCATTTCCCCCTACTGTTAATTTCTCCCCTATTTTCCATTCCCCCCTACTTTTCATGTCCCATATTTTCCATTTCCCCTATTATTTCCCATTTTTCCCTATTTTCCCTTTCCCCAAATTAGCCATTTTTGGTGGTTAATCACTCCAAACTCTTCCTGCTGTGCAGCAGCAGTGTCATTGAGGACTGGACTTGTCTGTTCTTGAATGATTTTGCAGATAAATTCAGGCAATCCAGGCTGTAATTCCAGCCCAGTGACGTGTCAGAAGCTGTTTCTGGAGTTCATCCAACCTTCCCACCACATCCAAGGCTTTTTTCTCCTCCAGCTCCCTTTGTTTCCATCTTCCATCCCTGCCCTAAACTGGAGCACTGGAATAAATGGCAGAGAAGGGAATGTCTTGAACTCTGGAGGTTTCAACTTTGCCTCATTTGTGCACAAAATGTGATTTTTATTTACTGCAATATTTGATATTGATGGCTCAGCAAATTCCAAGGGTTTAGTGCCTGAAGGGATCAACCTTGGAAGCACAAAAAGGATTTGGAATTATGGAATGGTTGGGGTTGGGAGGGAATTTAAAGCAGGGACACCCAGAGTGCTCCAAAGCCCAATGTCCAACCCTGGGCACTGCCAGGACCAGGGGCAGCCACAGCCCAATTCCCATTTATCCCTGAGAAAATGGGAAAATTCCTCCCAATTCCCATTTATCCCTGAGAAAATGGGAAAATTCCTCCCCAATTCCCATTTATCCCTGAGAAAATGGGAAAATTCCTCCCCAATTCCCATTTATCCCTGAGAAAATGGGAAAATTCCTCCCCAATTCCCATTTATCCCTGAGAAAATGGGAAAATTCCTCCCCAATTCCCATTTATCCCTGCCCTGAGACAATGGAAAAATTCCTCCCCAATTCCCATTTATCCCTGCCCTGTGTCAGTGGAAAAATTCCTCCCCAATTCCCATTTATCCCTGCCCTGAGACAATGGAAAAATTCCTCCCCAATTCCCATTTATCCCTGAGAAAATGGGAAAATTCCTCCCCAATTCCCATTTATCCCTGAGAAAATGGGAAAATTCCTCCCCAATTCCCATTTATCCCTGCCCTGTGTCAGTGGAAAAATTCCTCCCCAATTCCCATTTATCCCTGAGAAAATGGAAAAATTCCTCCCCAATTCCCATTTATCCCTGAGAAAATGGGAAAATTCCTCCCCAATTCCCATTTATCCCTGAGAAAATGGGAAAATTCCTCCCCAATTCCCATTTATCCCTGCCCTGAGACAATGGAAAAATTCCTCCCCAATTCCCATTTATCCCTGCCCTGAGACAATGGAAAAATTCCTCCCCAATTCCCATTTATCCCTGAGAAAATGGGAAAATTCCTCCCCAATTCCCATTTATCCCTGAGAAAATGGAAAAATTCCTCCCCAATTCCCATTTATCCCTGAGAAAATGGGAAAATTCCTCCCCAATTCCCATTTATCCCTGAGAAAATGGGAAAATTCCTCCCCAATTCCCATTTATCCCAGAGAAAATGGGAAAATTCCTCCCCAATTCCCATTTATCCCTGCCCTGAGACAATGGAAAAATTCCTCCCCAATTCCCATTTGTCCCTGAGAAAATGGGAAAATTCCTCCCCAATTCCCATTTATCCCTGAGAAAATAGGAAAATTCCTCCCCAATTCCCATTTATCCCTGCCCTGAGACAATGGAAAAATTCCTCCCCAATTCCCATTTATCCCTGAGAAAATGGGAAAATTCCTCCCCAATTCCCATTTATCCCTGAGAAAATGGGAAAATTCCTCCCCAATTCCCATTTATCCCTGAGAAAATGGGAAAATTCCTCCCCAATTCCCATTTATCCCTGAGAAAATGGGAAAATTCCTCCCCAATTCCCATTTATCCCTGAGAAAATGGGAAAATTCCTCCCCAATTCCCATTTATCCCTGCCCTGAGACAATGGGAAAATTCCTCCCCAATTCCCATTTATCCCTGCCCTGAGAAAATGGGAAAATTCCTCCCCAATTCCCATTTATCCCTGAGAAAATGGGAAAATTCCTCCCCAATTCCCATTTATCCCTGCCCTGAGACAATGGAAAGCCTTTCCCACATACCAGGCCACACCTGCAGCTTGTGCAGGAATATTTTCAGGGTTTTCCCAGAAATATTTCCAGAGAATTCCCCAGGAATATTTCCAGAGTATCCCCAGGAATATTTCCAGGCTTTCCCCAGGAGTATTTCCAGGGTATCCCCAAGAATTTTCCCAGGGTTTTTCCAGGGTTTTCCCAGGTTTCCCAGCAGTCTGAGCCTGTGTGTGTCCTGCAGGGATTACATGGATTTTCCCAGGATTTTCCCAGGGTTTTTCCAGGGTTTTTCCAGGGTTTTCCCAGGGTTTTTCCAGGGTTTTCCCAGGTTTCCCAGCAGTCTGAGCCTGTGTGTGTCCTGCAGGGATTACATGGATTTTCCCAGGGTTTTTCCAGGGTTTTTCCAGAGTTTTTCCAGGGTTTTCCCAGGTTTCCCAGCAGTCTGAGCCTGTGTGTGTCCTGCAGGGATTACATGGATTTTCCCAGGGTTTTTCCAGGGTTTTTCCAGGGTTTTCCCAGGGTTTTCCCAGGGTTTTTCCAGGGTTTTCCAGGTTTCCCAGCAGTCTGAGCCTGTGTGTGTCCTGCAGGGATTACATGGATCGGCTCCTGGACGAGAGTGAGAGTGCAGCTTCCAGCAGGGCCCCATCACCTCCACCTGCAGCTTCCAACAGCAGCACCAGCCAGTCTGAGAGGGATGAGTGCACCTCCAGCAGCACCCAGAATGGTGAGAGGGGCCTCAGCTGCCCCTGGCACTCAATGCCAGCCTGCCCTGGCTCAGCAGAGCCTGTCCCTGTCCCTGGCACTCAATTCCAGCCTGCCCTGGCTCAGCAGCTCCTGTCCCTGCCCCTGGCACTCAATGCCAGCCTGCCCTGGCTCAGCAGAGCCTGTCCCTGTCCCTGGCACTCAATGCCAGCCTGCCCTGGCTCAGCAGCTCCATCCCTGCCCTGCCCCTGACCCTGGCACTCAGTCCTGGATTCCAGGACATTCTCTGTTCCTGTTAAGGATTTCCATAAACTCCCTGTTTACATCAATCACACAGTGAGGAGAAGGAAAAGAACACTGGATTTTTAGTGAATTTGGGTTTAAATTCTGCTTTCTGCTGAGCTGTGCTGATGGGCTTTCTCTCCCACCCAGGTGTCTCTGCCAATGGCCCAGGGGAGGTGCCAGGGAAGGAGGAGGCAAAGCAGGAGGGAGTGCACCTCAATGGACCCTGCAGTGGCAAGAAAACTCCTCACCCAGAGCTGGATACAAATGGCTACGAGCCCCAAAACCTCTGCAGTGACCCCAAAGTGCCCCTCCCTGCCCCCAAGAACGAGCCTGAGCTGGAGGAGAAGAGTGAGAGACCCCTGAAGAGGAGGAGGATGAACAGCAGTGGCAAGGAGAGCCCAGGAGCTTCAGAGTTCTTCCAGGACAGCAACTCCCACGGGAAGCTGGAGGAGCTGGAAACTTTGGATGACTGAGTGGTGCTGGCAGCTGATTTTATTCCTTGGAGTAAATTTTGGGTGTCTAAAATTTTCAGGGTTGATGGGTTGCCTTCCAAAATCCAGTTCCAGAAACAATCTGAGATTTTTGTTGTTGTTGTTGTTTCCTGAGATCTTCTAGTTGGCTCAGAACCCGTGATTTGGGTTTTTTTTTTTCAGAATATTGAATTTCTCTCAGAGCTGGCAGCTGTAGTTCTGGGATAAAAGGCTCTTAAATATTTAAGGGACAAAGCAATGGGTTGCTGCAAAAATATTCCCAGCCTAACACATTAAAGAATGTGTTAATACAGCATTTAATGTAAAAAAAACCCCAGCATTTAATCAGTGTACTAGTGAACAAAGCATTTGGGGCTTTGCAGGAAGTTAAAATAAAACAGGAAAAACCAAGACAGAGACTTCCACTCCTGCTGGAGAGAGGAAAATGTCATCCCATCATTAAGGAACCCTCATGAATCCTGAAAGTTATGAGCACAACTATTTTTATATATAGAAGTTTTAAAAGGTAAATAAATAAACCAGGTCAGGTTTGTCTATGTAAAATTGTTGACATCAATGATGTCTTTCCATATTCTTTTATCTGGGCTAAAGAAATACATTCTGTATTTTTCCAGATTCCTTTGTAGCCTTTGAAAGATTTTTACAGTACTTATGTCTTGATTGAACTGTCCTTTCTTAAAACAAAAGCTTGTATAATTTTCTTACCTTGTACAGTTGGTAAACTTTTATGAGAGAGTTGATACCCTGAGTCTAATGTCAGCTTCCTTTTATTTTGCTGAAGTCTTTTCTAAAAAAAAAAAAACCAAAAAAAAAAAAAAAAAAACACCCCAAACCAAACCAAACCAATGGAGTTAAAAATTAATCACCAACGTGTTAATTTTCTTCCTAGAAACTGGTAAATAATTAACATAAGAATGGTTAGGAGGCATTTGATTTTGAAAATGTGTTTTGGTTTTTTTTTATTATTATTATTCTTGTTTTATGGCAAATAATGATGTTTCAATTTCTGTTAAGCATGCTGCTTGCACTGCACACATTTCCTGGCTTTTTTTCCTCCCCAGAGAAATTTCACAGCAGCCAAATCCTCAAGTTTCTTGAACTTATCTCAAGTTCAGCTGTGGTTTGTTGTCACCTGCTTGGAAATGCAGCTGGGACTGGAGTTGTGAGGATGAACACAGGGCAGAGTTGGACCTGATGGTCTCAAAGGGCTTTTCCAGCCTGGCAAATCCTGGATTCTGTCTTGGTGCACAGGGAGAAGGGAGAGCAGCAATTATTCCAGTGTGAAAACCAAAAATCCCTCATCACTAACAGAAGTGGGTGATGCTCACTGGGAACTGTGGCTGTGGGATGGAGTCACAGCAACTTTGGAAATCCAAATCCATTCTGCTCTTTGGTTGCTTTTTTCAGCCCAGCTGTGTTCAAATTGAGGATAATTCTTCATTTGTACCATGAATAACCCAGTGTCCTCCTCCCAGCTGTGCTGCTCATCCTTACCTGGTTCTTTTCAGGGTTTTTATGGTTCCAGTGGAAATGGTTTGGGGTGGCTTTGGGCTGATTTTTGGACTGTGGGATCAGGAATGAAGCAGAGCTGGGAAGCTGCAGCTCCCAGCCCCAGGAATGACCCTGGGCAGCTCATTAAGGCCTCTGCTAATTAAGGACTGCAGTGATTAATGCCTGAGGCAGAGGCTGCTCTAACTCTCTGGGAATGAGCAGAACCCCAAAGTTTCTCCTTGCACACAAGCAGAATCCTCTTTTCAGTTTGTTTATTCTGATGTTCTTTGTTTGCAGTTGCAAGTTGGAAATCCTTCCCCAGATTAATTGTCTCAGGCTCATGTGTGAAATCCAGCACTGTGTCTATTTTCATATTTTCAGGAATGTTGCTTTGTTTTTTTATCTTTCCTTTTTTTTTTTTTTGGTGATACTTAGACCTGACATTCCATAACCCACTATGTAATGCTCAGCTAGACTTTAAGAATATTTAATTCTAATTTACCTTTTGTTTATGCTGGTGTTTTATACAATACTCTGTTCATGTTTCAGACTGCAGCCACTATAACTGAATAAGTCATTGCACTACTAAAGCTCTTGAAAATCCTGGAAATCTGCTCACTTTGCTTTCATTTTGCAAAACCCCAGGGTTCAATGTGCTGTAAAATCCTCACACACACACAAACCCTGCCCATGAGTTTGATACATTTTTCCCACCCAGTATTTTGCACTGTCAGTAATTCCCTCCTCTTACTCCCCTTCCCTGTCTGCAATTCTGGAAAAGCTTATTAAAATATTTTTAAACTTGCTGTCTGCATCCAAAATTCCTGATTTTTTTTTTTATTTTCTCCAGAGGGGTGGAATATTCTCAGAGGATGGGAGAGCAGTGAAACCCATGGAAACAAAACCCATTTTTCTGCATCAACTTCCAGCTGTTCCCTTCATCCCTCTTCCCTCCCCAAGGAATAATCAAAGCTGGAAAACCAGAATCCCCCTAAATCCCTGATTTCACCCCCAGCCAGGGGAGAGAGGGATGAGGCAGGAGCAGCTTTGGTTCATTGGTTTATTGGAAGCAAATACAAAAATACAGAGGCACATAAATCCTTTCTGCTCTCATTCCTCACATCCACAGCCTGCCATACATTCAGATTTTTCATCACTAAAATGCTCATTTTGTAAATAGATTCTCTATAGAAAACATTTTTTTTTTTTAGTCAATTAATAACATAGAAAATACTGTTAGAGGAATTCTTGGCTTTGCCAGTGTGCAGGATCCAGCAACATGGACAAAATAAGCTTTAAAAATCCTTCCTTGTTAGGACTCCAAATCTAACCAGTAGATTCAAAACCAAACAGAAAATTATTCTTTAAAAATAAACCCCTCTGACAAAAATCAACCTCCTGGCTGTGAAAGCACAGCAGAGTTGGAGCACAAGTGGGAAAAAAAAAATAAAAATTGGGGATTAATTTGGGAATGCTGCAGCAAGAGGCAGGAGCAGCTGGATACTGGGAACCAGTACAAGAACCAGTCCAGGGACTGGCAGAGCTCCCTTGGGACAAAGCCAAGGAATTTGGGGAGATGAAATAATCAGGGATTCCTTTTTTACTGTGCTCAGAGGGGGAAGGAGCTGAGGGGCTGCCCCAGGACACCCCAAGTGCCCCCCTGGCACTGCAGTGACCACAAAACCCCACAAAAAAGGGGAATTGGAGCAGCTTCCCCACACACCAGGCTGCAGCTGCACCCTCACAGAAATCCTCCTTCCCATCCAAAAACTTCCAAAAAACTCCAACAAATGCAGCTTTGCCCAACAGCAGTTCCAGTTTAAGAAAATATCTCCTAAAAAAAAATCCCAGTGTCTGTTCTAGAGAAGCTGTTAAGGTACAAAAACCTCTAAATACATTATTTTACTAAAAGTTTTTTTAACCAAGCTTAAAAATAAATCCTTTTTAAACTGAAAGAGAACCTAAGGAGACCTGGAAAGAAGTGCTGAGCAGGACAACCTTTAAAAAAATCACTGAATAATGCCCAGTGTGTTACAATTCCCATCCTTTTAGTGGGCCACAAAGCCAGGGTGACTCATTCCATGGAAAAACAAGAATTGTGGGGCCCCCTGTGCTTGCCAAAAAAGAAGATTTGAGTCCTTGTGCCTCTTGCAGGGGGTGGGAGCTGCAGCCCTGGCAGATTCCCTGGATGTGCTGGGCCAGTGGGACAGTCTCAGCTCCCCTGAGATGCCAGCAGTAAAGCCAGGCTTTCCCAAACCCCAGGCTGGTTTTAAGGAGGCTGCAGAGCTCAGCAGGAAAACCCTGGGGGAAATTCCTGCTGGGAATGCCAGGAGCCCCAGAAAAACAGAGGAGAATGCCAGGCTGTGCTGAACCCAGCTTGAGAAGTGGGTTAATGGGCCAAGCAAACAGCAAACAAACAGGAGAAAAGTTAAAAATTAAATCCAGAGAGCACTGAACATTCATCCAGGAGGTTTTGGCCCAGCCCAGGAGCAGCTCCCAGGCTGTTCCTGTCCTTGCAGGGGGAGCAGGATGGGCTTGGAGGGAGCCCCAGCTCCCAGCCAGAACAGCCCTGGGGGCAGATCCAGCCAGAACAGCCCTGGGGGCAAATCCACAGAGCCCAGGGGCAAATCCAGCCAGGAACAGCCCTGGGGGCAAATCCAGCCAGGAACAGTCCTGGGGGCAGATCCACAGAGCCCAGGGGCAAATCCAGCCAGGAACAGCCCTGGCACAGCCCTGGTACATCCTTGGGGCAGAACTCCAGCCCTGGCTCATCCCTGGGGGCAGAACTCCATCCCTGGCTCATCCCTGGGGCAGAACTCCATCCCTGGCTCATCCCTAGGGCAGAACTCCAGCCCTGGCTCATCCCTGGGGGCAGAACTCCAGCCCTGGCTCATCCCTGGGGCAGAACTCCAGCCCTGGCTCATCCCTGGGGGCAGAACTTTAGTCCTGGCTCATCCCTGGGGCAGAACTCCATCCCTGGCTCATCCCTGGGGCAGAACTCCAGCCCTGGCTCATCCCTGGGGCAGAACTCCAGCCCTGGCTCATCCCTGGGGCAGAACTCCAGCCCTGGCTCATCCTTGGGGCAGAACTCCAGCCCTGGCTCATCCTTGGGGCAGAACTCCAGCCCTGGCTCATCCCTGGCACGTCCCAGGGAGCAGCTCCATCCCTGGCAGAACTCCAGCCCTGTGCCCATCTCCACTGCCAAACCCCAGCTCAATTAGAAACCCATTAATTGCTCTGATCAGACTGAATTAGGCTCATCCTCCCCCGTGCAGGCTGCAGGGATCCCCCAGGATTGGTGGGGGCAGCAATCTCAGCTGTGCAAATCAAGAGCATCTCCAGGGGCTCCTGCAGAGCCCCCTCCCCACATCCTGCCCGTGATCAAACCAGCAGGAAGAGGTTGGTTCCCAAAAAAAGCCCCTCCCTGCTCACACTGAGCTCTTCCCTTTCACATCCATCTTGCTGCCAGCCTCTGGCTCCTTGTTCATCTGCTCCTCAGTGAAGGTGATGTAGGAGTAGACCAGGCTTCCAGCAATACTGCAAGAGATCCATGAAACACCTTGGCAGGAGCTCAGCAGGGAAAGGCAGAGCAGGCACAGGGAAAATCCCCAGGTCTCCTCCTGAAATTTTCATTTAATCCCTGCCAAAAACAGTTCCCAGCCTCCTGCTGGATCTGTTCCACCCCCCAAAGTGATCCTGCTGAAGGACAGGAGAGGTTCCCTCAACACAGCCCAAAAATACTTTTGCAAAAGGTGAAGGATAAGAAATAGCAGGTGAAATAATCCCAAAAAATTCCATGGCTCTGCTTGGTAACTCAAGGAAAACTCAATTTTCCTGTTTTAAAACAAAGCAAGTTTAGGAGCATCCCACAAACCAAGCACAAAACCCAATTCCAGAGTTGCTTTTTCTTGTGGGGAAAAAAAAAAAAAAGTCCATTAAATCATTTCAGTTTCACCCCAGTTTTCACTTCCAAATCATAAATAAATTGCTGCTCTTACCTGATATTTAGACCAATGAAGTTCATCCATGTAAAAATATAATCTCCTCCAAAAAACATCCCAATATAGGTTATTAAAATATTCTGCAAAGGAACAAACAGCCTGAGACCCAGGAATGTATGAAGAAGGGGATTTATGGAAAAGGGGGATTTATGGAAAAAAAATAAATTTATGGAAAGGGGAATTTATGGAAAAAAGGAATTTATGAAAAGGGAAATCTATGGAAAGGGGAATGTATGGAAAAAAAGAAACTTATGAAAAAAAGAAATTTATGGAAAGGGGAATGTATGGAAAAGGGGAATGTATGGAAAAGGGGAATGTATGGAACAAAGAAATTTATGGAAAAAAAGGAATGCAGGGGGTGGAACATGGGGACTGTAATGCAATTCCCAAGGGATAAAGAAGGTTGTTTCTTTTGGGAATGCCACTCACCTTAATACAGCCAACTATTGTAGTTGTAAGAGCAGAGTTGTACTGAGTGCAAAGAACTGTGGAATACATCAAAATAAACCTGTGGAGAAGAGCCAACATCAGGGAAAAAACACCTTGGGAGTCACCTCAGCCCCTCCAGGGAATGAGCTGAGCCCCCACCCCAAAGCACTCCAGGGACCCATCCCCACCTTTCCTTCATCCCACCCTTCCAGCCAAACCTGCCTGGAGGAGACAATTCCCACCCAGCAGAGCTGAGCAATGGTTTCCCCAGCAGGGCTGAGGATTTAGGATGGTTTGAAATAATACCAGGGCAGCACAATTCCCTGGTTTTGGGGTGGGGGATATCCCAGCTCCAGCCCAGCCTTACCCCATCACACAGGACAGGAGGAACTGCACGAGGAAGAAAGTGTCAGCCCAGCCCTGGTACTCCACTGCCTGCAGGGAACAGCAGCTTTAGAGCCCTGGGAATTCCCAGAAAAACCTGGGACAACCCCCCAGCAGGAGAAAACAACCCAAATCCAAGCCTGGAATGACATCCCAAGGTTGGGCATCACCCCCAGCCTGAGCACTCAGCTCAGCCCTTCTGGGGATTCTGTGGATTCTGGAAATTCTGTGGATTCTGGGAAAGCAGGGAATGATTTGGAATGATTCTCCCAAGCCAGAGGAAGCAGGAGAGGCAGCTCCCAGCTGGCTGCTCTCCAGAATTGTGGGATCCACTCACTGCAAACCCCAGCACATCCCAAGGGAGCTGTGGCCCCTGAGATGCTGCTGACTCCAGGGTTTCAGGGCTGCTGATTCAGGAAAAGGATTTTTTGGGGGGTTTGGGGAACATGTGGAGTGCTGGATCCACAGACAGGGAAAGGCCAGAGGGGACAAAATCCTGCAGGGACTGGAGGAGAGCTCAGAGATCTCACCAGGAGCCAAGGAGGAGGCAGGGACAGCCAGGGGGACACAGGGACAGCCAGGGGGACACAGGGACACAAGGGGACACACAGGGACACAAGGGGACACACAGGGACACAAGGGGACACACAGGGACACCCAGAGAATTCCAGGGATACACAGGGGGACCCAGGGACACCCAGGGGACACAAAGGGACAGCCAGGGACACAAAAAGACATCCAGGGACACACAGGGACACTCAGGGACACCCAGGGGACATCCAGGGACACAAAAGGACACACAGGGACAACCAAGGACACACAAGGGCACCCAGGGGACAGACAGGGACAGTCAGGGATACACAAGGAGACACAGGGACAGCCAGGGACACTCACGGGCACACAGGGAGAAGCTCCCCAGGACCCCCAGCAGCTCCCCAGGACCCCCCAGCAGGGCTCAGGACCCCCAGCAGGGCTCAGAGTGGGATTCCTGGGCTGTTTCCCCAGGATCTCAGCAATTCCAGGGGCTCACACCCCCTCCAGCCCCCCCAACCCCTCCCAGGGGGATTTTCCTGGAGCTGCCAGGGCTGATTTTGCTGGCACAGCCCCTGCACACAGCCCAGCTTTGTGCAGCCCAGAAAGGAACTGATTCAGGGCAAAAAGCAAATTAAAAAAAATTGTCAAAAATAACATTTTCCTCTGCAGGCTGAACAGAGGCTGCTCACAGCAGTTTCCTGCCCGGGCTCAGCTCCTCAATGAGCACTTTGATCCCAAATGCAGCGCTGGGGCTGAGCCACACCCACCCTGAATCCCGGCTCATTAAGGGCTAATGAGCTCCCAGCCAGCCCCGGGAATGATCTGAGTTCCCACAGGACACACGGGGAGGTGTCCGAAAAATGGGGAAAAAAAGGGAATTTGTTGTTCAGGAGAGGCAGCTGCACATCAGTGAGTGCAACAACAACAAATGTTATTGATACTGCTACTATCGTTATGAATTTATTAGTAGTAGTATTAAAAGAAGAAGAGAAGAAGAAAAAGAAGAAGAAAAAGCAGCAGAAGAAAAAAAAATTATTGTTGTTGCTGCTGTTATTACTATTATTATTACTATTATTATTATTTCACATATACAGGACCACAGGTAAATAATCGTAATAATAGTAGTAATAATAAAGAATAATTTCATGTATATAGGACCATTGTATATTATTTTATTATTATTATTACTATTATTACTATTATTTCAAGTATACAGGACCACAGGTAAATAATCATAATAATAATAGTAATAATAAAGAATAATTTCATGTATACAGGACCACTGTATATTACTACTATTATTATTACTATTATTATATTATTTCAAGTATACAGGACCACAGGTAAATAATCATAATAATATAGTAATAATAAAGAATAATTTCATGTATCAGGACCATTGTATATTATTATTATTACTATATTACTATTAATATGTTACTACTACTATTACTACATTACTATTAATATTATTATATTATTATTAATATACTATTATTTTTATTTCACATCTCGAGGACAAACAAATTGAACCCACAAAGCAACTCAACACAACTGCCCCAGCAAGAGGGGAAAGGACAGAAAAATGTAGAAAAAAACCCCATTGATTCTAAAATTACTCTGCTGCTTTAAATAATATTTGGGTTTTCTCCTCACTCTCCACTTCCCCATTCCCCAGGCATTACAAAAATGCCCCAGTGGAGCGACTCTGTGGCTTTAACCCAACTCAGAGCTGCAGTTCCTTCCTGCTGAGGTGGTTTTGGGGCAGCAGCTCCTCCTCCTCCCCCTCATCCCCCTGTGAACTGTGCCCCAAACTCCAGGGATTTGGGGTCTCCCTACCTTCTGTGCATCCCCAGTGATGTAGGCAATGCCCAGGGTGGGCAGGATCATGAACAGTGCATTGTAGTAGAGCAGCCCATACTTGCCCAGCTCCTGGGGATGGAAAATTCATGGAATTCCACATGGGGTTGGGTTGGGAGAGACCCCAGAGCTCATCCACACCCCACAGTCCCAGGGTGATCCCACCCGGCCTTGGGCACTTCAGGGATCCTCAGCAAATCTGGGAATTCCACCCCAGCCAGGAATTCCTCCCCAAAATCCCACCCACATCTTCTCTTTCCCAATTTGAAAACTGCAATTGAAAATTCCAATGGAAATTTGGAATTTCCAATTTCTATTCCCTGCTCCCCCTCCCTTCACCCCTTGTCCCAAATCCCTCTCCAGCTCCAGACAGATTTTGGGAATGGGATGGATGAGCCTCCCCATTTTGCTCTCACAGAAACCAAACCCAAAATGCCAAAAAAAGGAAGCCAAAGCCCATCCCACCTTTGAATCCAGCTTCTGTTTCAATCCCCAAAATCCCACCCATATCTTCTCTTTCCCAATTTGAAAACTGCAATTGAAAATTCCAATGGAAATTTGGAATTTTCAATTTCTATTCCCTGCTCCCCCTCCCTTCACCCCTTGTCCCAAATCCCTCTCCAGCTCCAGACAGATTTTGGGAATGGGATGGATGAGCCTCCCCACTTTGCTCTCACAGAAACCAAAATCCCAAAATGCCAAAAAAAGGAAGCCAAAGCCCATCCCACCTTTGAATCCAGCTTCTGTTTCACATAGGCACCGTTTGCAGCTGTTAAGGCATCGTTAATGAGGATAAAAATATATCCCTCCAGGTCAAATGCCAAGTCAGCACTGGGAAAGGGAAAAACCAGGAGTTACAGCCCTGGGCTGAGCAGGGACAATATTGGAATATTCCTCCCACCTTCTGGGAGCCAGCAAAAATCAGGAAAAATTAAAGGTGGGAGGAGGAGTTGGGATTTGGGTGAGGAAAACATTATTTGCTACTAGAGAGCAGGAGGGGGGAAAAATCAGAGTTTAATCCCTTTATTGTTGGACACACCTGTGGAGATGAGGGGATGGGGACAGCTCACCTGGCAGCCACAAATGCACCAAAGATCATGGCAAATACTGTCATCTGAATGCTCCAGGAAAACTTCTTCCTGCAAAACAGGGGCAGGGGGGCACAGCTTCAGCCCCTGCTCAGCCCTTGGGAACTCTCCAAAGGCTCTGGAGCAGGGAGAAGCTTTTATTCCTGAGGAAAGGGGGAAAAAACAACCCCAAACCAACCCCAAACAAAGCAAAGGCATTGTGAGACAATTCTCTGTGGTTTTTTAGAAGATAAAGAACTCAGCCTGGAGGAGCTGGGAGCTCATGGAGAGCTGAGCTCAGCCTGGGGCAGCTCCCAGCCCTGGAAGGGGCTCTGGGAGAGATTTGGGGTCCCTGAGGGATTGGGGCTGGCACAAGAGTTTCCCAAAATCTGCATGGAGGTAGAGCAGCACATCCCTCTGTCCCAGCTCACTTTGGGGTCCCTGTAGGAATTTGGGCAGCACAGCACCCTGCACTCCCAACCTCTGGGCACTCCAGGAGTGTTTTGGGGTCCCTGTAGGAATTTGGGCAGCACAGCACCCTGCACCTCCCAACCTTGGGAAGGGGCTCTGGGCACTCCAGGAGTGTTTTGGGATCCCTGTAGGAATTTGGGCAGCACAGCACCCTGCACCTCCCCAACCTCTGGGCACTCCAGGAGTGTTTTGGGATCCCTACAGGAATTGGGACTGGCACAAGAGCATCCCAAAATCTGCACATGGAGGCAGAGCAGCACATCCCACACACACTCAGGAAGGGATTTGGGAGCAGCAGCTCCTGCATCCCCTCCCAATCCCAGCCCTGCAGCCCCAGAATCCCAGAGCTGGCCCTGGCAGAACTCACTTGAGCAGGAATCCTTCAGCAAACATGGTGAACAGGATGGAAAACCTGCGCAGCACCGTGAACATGGGCAGGCTGGGGAGAAGGACACAGGGTCACAGGGGCCCCTTCCCACCCCAAAAGGAGCCAAAGGTTTCAAAAGGGGCAGGGAAATGGGCCCTGAAATCCAGAGGGTTGGATTGGAATTCCCTTATGGGATCAGCATTGATCCCACACCTGTTTATAGAGCCCAGGGATACCCCCAGACCCTGTGCAGGAGGGGTGAAATAGGGGATGGAAAATAGGGGAAAATGGGAAATAGGAGGAATGGAAAATAAGAAAAAATGGAAAATAGGGGGAAATAGGGGGAAATAGGGGGAATGGAAAATAGAAAAAAATGGAAAATAGGGGGAAATAGGGGGAAAGTGGGAAATAGGGGGAAATAGGGGGAATGGAAAATAGAAAAAAAAATGGAAAATAGGGGGAAATAGGGGGAAAGTAGGGTGAAAACAGGGGAAAAGGAAAGTGGGGGAAATGGACAGTAGAAGGGAAATGGAAAGTAGAGGGGAAATGGAAAATAGGGGGAAAGTGCAAATAAGGGGAAATGGAAAATAGGGGAAAGTGGAAAACAGGATGGAAAAAATGGAAAATAGGGGGGAAAAAACCCAGCATGAAATGTAAGGAGAGGGGCAGGCAGACAGTCCCTGCCAGGTAAGAAACTCTCTGTAACACCCCCAGACCCTCAGCCCGTGTCCCTCCCTGCCCTCGGGAGGGATTTGGGAACACACGTGGCACAGGGAAGGGAGGGGAGGGGAAGAAGGAAGAGAGGGAAGGGGAGGAAGGGCCCGAGGCTCCTGCCCCACCAGCCCAGCCCGGCAATCCTGGAAAGCCCCAGGAAAAACCATCCCTACTTCAGTTTCTTTGTGCTGAACAGTCCCGTGATCTGGTTCCCGAAATACAGCAGAGGTAGAGGAAATGTCTGGAAAGGAGAGGGAGAAGGGAGGCGGTGAGAGATCCCCGAGCTGCCTCGGGGTATAAATATAGACAGGGAATTATGGCCAGCCCGCCGGGAAAGCCACACACACACACGGGGCTGGAGCGGCTCCGGGACACGGGAACGGGGCAGGGACACCGGGAATGGGGCAGGGACAGAGCCGGGAATGGGGAAAGGAGCCCGGGAATGGGGCAGGGACACGGGAATGGGGAAAGGAACCGGGGAATGGGGCAGGGACAGAGCCGGGAACGGGGAAAGGAGCCCGGGAATGGGGCAGGGACAGAGCCGGGAACGGGGAAAGGAGCCCGGGAATGGGGCAGGGACACGGGAATGGGGAAAGGAACCGGGGAATGGGGCAGGGACACGGGGATGGGGCAGGGACAGAGCCGGGAACGGGGCAGGGACACGGGAATGGGGCAGGGACACGGGGAATGGGGCAGGGACACGGGAATGGGGAAAGGAGCCCGGGAATGGGGCAGGGACAGAGCCGGGAATGGGGAAAGGAACTGGGGAATGGGGCAGGGACACGGGGAATGGGGCAGGGACACCGAGGACGGGATTTGGGTGCTGGGGAGGGGATTTGGGTGCCCGAGGAGTGAATTCGGGTGCCTGAAGAGCGGATTTGGATCCCCGAGGAGCGGATTTGGGTGCCCGAGGAGGAGATTCGGGTGATTGGGAGGGAATTTGGGTGATTAGGAAGGCGATTTGGATGCCCAAGGAGTGAATTTCGGAGTCTGAAGAGCGGGTTTGGATCCCCCGAGAAGCGGATTTGGATGCTGGGGAAAGGGATTTGGGTGCCCGAGGAGGGATTTGGGTGCTGGGAAGGGGATTTGGGTGCCCGACGAGGGTATTTGGGGCAGGGTCTCACCCGCCGGGGGATGTTTCTGTCCAGGTCAGGGAATTTGACCACCCGCAGCGCCTTCCCCGCCCAGAGCACGGCCACGGTGGCCACCGTCTGCAAGAGAGCAGGGGTCACCCCAGGGCCCCCAAAACACGGCGGGGGCACACAGGGGGGTCCCACTCACCTGGCCCAGCCCCACGCACAGCGAGGACGGGAACCTGCGGGAGCAGAGCAGAAATTATGGGGGGACATAAATAATACGGGGGGGGGGGGGGGGGGCACAGGGCCATGGGGACACTGGGGGACACCGGGGAAAGGATGGGTGGGGGGGCAGCCCCAAAACGGGGGGTGCACGAGAGGGGGGGAGGAGCCAGGTGAAGGGGGGTGACACACGGGGGTGACACAGGGGGGTACCCGACCCCGAGGACGGGCAGAGAGTGGCGGGTCACGATCCCCATCCCACGGGGGGGTCCCCACGCCCATCCTGGGGGGGATTCCCGATCCCGGTGGGGCATTCTCCGATCCCGGGGGTGGATTCCTGATCTCGGGGTGAGAGTCCCGATCTCAGGGATGGATTCCCGATCCCGGGGTGCGATTCCCAATCCTGGGGATGGATTCTCGATCCCGAGGTGAAATTCCCAATCCCGGGGGTGGATTCCCGATCCCGGGGTGAGATTCCCGATCCCAGGGATGGATTCCCGATCGCGGGGGGGGTTACCCCGATCCCAGGGATGGATTCCCGATCGCGGGGGGGTTTACCCCGATCCCAGGGATGAATTCCCGATCCGGGGGGGGTTACCCCGATCCCAGGGATGAATTCCCGATCCGGGGGGGGTTACCCCGATCCCAGGGATGGATTCCCGATCCGGGGGGGGTTACCCCGATCCCAGGGATGGATTCCCGATCCGGGGGGGGTTACCCCGATCCCAGGGATGGATTCCCGATCCGGGGGGGGTTACCCCGATCCCAAGGATGAATTCCCGATCGCGGGGGGGGGTTACCCCGATCCCAGGGACGGATTCCCGATCCGGGGGGGGTTACCCCGATCCCAGGGATGGATTCCCGATCCGGGGGGGGTTACCCCGATCCCAGGGATGGATTCCCGATCCGGGGGGGGTTACCCCGATCCCAGGGATGGATTCCCCATCCGGGGGGGGTTACCCCGATCCCAGGGATGGATTCCCGATCCGGGGGGGGTTACCCCGATCCCAGGGATGGATTCCCGATGCGGGGGGGGTTCCCGCCGGCGCGGCCGTACCCGTAGGTGGTGAGGACGCTCTTGTTGACGACGACGATGAGGAAGGAGCTGAGGCCGTAGAAGGCGGCGGCCAGCAGGCGCAGGCAGAGCGGCGGGGCCGCCATGCCCCGCTCCGCATCGCCGGGCGCGGGGGCTCCGGCGGGGGCTCCCCCCTCGGCCGCCCCCTCGGGGCCCCCCCCGGCTGCGGCCGCGGGGCGTCTGCGCGGGGCCGACATGGCTGGGGCGGGACCGGAACGGGGGGGAGCGAACGGGGCGGGACCGGGAACGGGGGGGAGCGAACGGGGAATGGGGAGGGACCGGGACCGGGGCGAGACCGGGAACGGGGAATGGGGTGATGGGGGGGGGATAGTGGGATGGGATAACGGGATGTGATGGGATAACGGGGTGGGATTCAGTGGGATGGGATTCAGTGGGATGGGATTCAATGGGACGGGATCACTGGGATGGGATGGGATGGGATGGGATGGGATGGGATGGGATGGGATGGGATGGGATGGGATGGGATGGGATGGGATGGGATGGGATGGGATGGGATGGGATGGGATGGGATGGGATGGGATGGGATGGGATGGGATGGCATGGGATGGCATGGGATGGCATGGGATGGCATGGGATGGGATGGGATGTGGCACAGAGGGCGTTGTTGGGGTGGGACGGGGGCTGATGTGGGGGCTCATCTCACGGGAGTTGGTTTGGGCAGCACTGCTGAGGGGAACCCCCGGTCTGGCATGGGGGGCATGGAGAGGGGACAGGGGAGCACAGGTTGGCTCACACATGGGGGGACACTGGCACTGCAGGGACAAGGGGACACTAAACACGTGTGATCAGGGGGAGAGGGATCTCTCCCCACAGCAGAACGGGGGGTCAGAGCCGTGACAGGAGAACAAGGGGGCCAAACCCAGACCCATGGCAGCAGAACGGGGGGTCAGAGCCGTGCTGGCCCCCCGTCCCTGCACGGTGGCCCCGGGGGCTCAGCAGCCTGCCGGGTGCTGCCCTCGGGTGACCCCGCACGCAGGATTTTGGCACCAGCCCTTCCCTTTCAGAGATTAAATCTTCCCCTCCGGGCTATGCTCTGCCAAGTGGAAAAATCCCCAAACAAGGCAGCTTGGAGCACAAAAGCGCCTCCGCCCTGCGGGGCAGAACAGATGGGGCTGGGGGACAAGAAGTGACACGCACACCTCGAGGCACCGCTGGGGAATTTGGGCACCATCAGCCCCCCCTGGCCACAGCTCTCAGTCCCCACTGCAGTGTCCCAAGGGACAGAACACGGGGACAGGGACAGGACACGGGGACAGGGACAGAACTGCCCCAGGTGGGGTGGGTGGGATGCAGGGTGGGCATGGGAGCAGCCTCAGCTTGGCAATAGCAGCGATTCCATAAAAGCTTGGATCATTTCAGCTGGAAAAGCCCTCAAAGACCGTCCAGTCCAACCATTCCAGCACTGCCAGGCCACCCCTATCCCCTGCCCATCCACACGGCTTTCAAATCCCTCCAGGGTTGATTTAGGGTCACTCCTAAAGGGAGGAGGGAACATTTCCATCCTATTTTCCACTTTCCCCTATTTTCCATTTCCCCTATTTCCCACTTTCCCCTTATTTCCCCCTATTTTCCATTTTTTCCTATTTTCCATTCCCCCTATTTCCATTCCCCCATGGCTGTGTTTACAGCCCCTTTTGGGGAGCATTATTCCCAATTTCCTCGCTGCCAGGACCTGCCTGGGCACAGCCAGGGCCCGCAGAGGGAGCTGAGGATGGTGGCCCCGCGGGCAGGAGCTGCTGCTCGCCCTGGCTCGCCCGGCAAACTCTGCCCAAACTTTCCTTTTCCCGGCTGATTCACATCCCTGCTCACAGGGGTGTTCCCTGGCACGGCTCACAGGAAGGACAAACTGACTTTAAAATCCGGGAGCAACTTTCCCATATCTCAGGTGTCCTTTTACCCCGGCCAAAAATCACAGTCAAGCCTTCTTTGACATTGGCATCACCTTCCTTGTTCCTGCTGAGCCCCAGCTGGGGACTCGGGATATTTCCTGCCCGGAGCGCGGTGCCAGCGGCACTGACGCGCTCAGCGCTGGTTCCAACCCCTCTGGCACGTCCCTGTCCCCCAGGAACCCTCTCCACAGCTTTTAGGATCAAGTATCTGGGTGTCAGCTGGAGAAGGGGACGAGCCTGTGCCAGCGCCGTGTCCCCAGGGGTGACATTTGGCAGCAGAGGCGGGTTTGTCCCGACCTTTCTTTCCTTCCTGCTGAGGCAGGGCGGGGATCCCAGTGTGCCCACCTGAGATAACAAAGGTTAAATTTGTCTGCTGTCGTCTTCACCTCGTGTGACAGCTGAGGGCTGCAGGGCTGAGGGCACAGCCCGGGGAGGGGAGAGGGACTGGGCAGGGCATGGGCACAGCGAGGGGACACGGGGACAGCGAGGGGACACGGATGGAGCAGTGAGAGTGACAGAGACAGTGAGAGTGACAATGAGAAAAACAGTGACAATGAGAGTCAGAGACAGTGACAGAGAGTAACAGTAGCAGTGACAGAGACAGTGGCAGAAACAGTGGCAGCGACAAAGGCAGTGACAGGCAGTGACAGTGACAGAGGCAGTGAGGGGCTGGCACAGGGGCCGGGCAGGGCACAGGAATCCCAAAGTGATCCCGGGGTGTGGGGAAGGCAGAGCTCAGCCTCAGGCTCAGGGGATGGTGCCCCCAAACCCGACTGCTGCTGCTTGGGGGGGGGGAAAGGGGCAGAGCCCAGCCCTGTGCCAGGGCTGCACCCCTGGACTGTGCTGGGAGGAGCTGCTGGGCTGTGCCAGCCTCGGCAGTTTTCTCCCTAAAACCCAACCCAAGCCTGCCCTCAGCTCTAAGGAATATCTGAACAAGCCACAGGGAACCCCAAAACCACGATGGGATGGGCTGGAAAGCCCAGGCAGTGCAGCTGCCCCAGAGGAAGGAGACAGCAACTGAGGTTCCTGAGCATGGGAAAGAGGAATGAGTGGGGAAGAGCCTGGTGTTTGCCCTGGCTCTGGTCCCCTGCAGCTCTGGGTGCTCAGGAAGAGACAAGGACACACCAGTGACAGGGACACACCAGTGACAGGGACAGCAGAACATCAGGGGCCTGGGAAATGCAGGAACCAGCAGCTCCCAGAGGCTCTGACACCAAGCTCCACCTTCCACTGCTCTGTGCCAGCTCCAGATGTGCTGCCCTGCCTCCAGATGTGCCACCTGGGCCCAGCTGTGCTTGTCCTTGGTGCCAGCCTGGCCACAGATGAGACGACCTGGCTCCAGCTGTGCAGCCTCAGCTGTGTGCATTAAACACTCCCAGAACATCCCAGAGCTGAAATTCCTACTAAAACACCCCTGAGTTCCATTCGGGATGGAAACCCAGACGTTCCTACAACCATAAAATACATTATATACATTATACACATTATATAATGTATACACATTATATACATTATGCACATTGTATACATTACTTACATTATAGAACCCCGCGGTGCCGGCAGCCTCCCGCTCTCACTCCCCCCTAAAAATCCCCTGGGATCAGCCCAAGCAGAGCAGGCAGGGCTCGCAGGCAGAGGGAGGCTTTGCCTTCCCCCGGGGGGTGAATTCTGTTCCCCGACATTTCCTCCTGCTAGCAGAGGCGGGAGCAGTGCGGGGTTTCCTGTGGTTGCAGTGTCTAAATGAGGTTAACACTGTTTTTGAGGTTTAACTCTTCAACCGACGCGAGGAAGGATCTGTGCAGAGCCGGGGTTTGGGAGCAGCAGAGGGACCGGGGTGGGGAGAGCGCTGGAGCATCCCTGGATCCTTCCCAGCGCTGGGAATTCTCTGCCTGGAGCATCCTGGGGACCAGCAGGAGCGCAGAGAGGGGCTGCTGAAAACAACCCCAATCCTTCAGGATTTGCATCCCACGCCTCTGGGAACTGTTCATCCCCACCCAGCAGCGCCTCAGCAGCGCACGGGGTTGGGCTCAGCCTGGCCAGGGGGGCTCCAAACCCACCAGAACCCCTCGACGCCCCTTCCCCCGAGGCGGCGGCTTGAAGGGCCGCTGGGTTTCCCCTGGGGCTGACTCAGCCCTGCTGCTCTTTGTGGGTCAGCCCCACACTGCCCCTCCCCATTCTGCTCCAGCCGCGGCAGCAGGAGGCTCCCGGTGCCACACGCCCTGAGGATTGCCGAGGTAAGGCTTCCCCAGCCCCCCGAATTAACCCCAAAATATCCCAGCTCCTGCTCCTCACCGCTGCTCCTGCTGTATCCATCCTGGGCAAGCACGGCTGCAGCAGCTTCTCCCTTCTTGGCTGAATTCACATTTCTTCAGCCCTGATGCCCGAGGAGGCTTCAGCAGAGATGAGATCAAAGCCCAGCATCTCCAAATGGCCCCGTTGCTTTGGAGTTGCAAACGCCACTAAACTGGAATAAAAACACAAACGTGATTCCCAGGGGAGGCAGAGCCTCTGGGCACATTTGGAGTTTTCAGCTCCACTCATAGGACCCAAATTTCTCTTTTGCACAAGGTTTGTGGGCACTTGGGAACAGCTTCTCTTTGTAGGTCAGGTAATGGGGAGGCACTTGAGACTTGACTCACTCGTGATGAATGCTTGATCAGCCCCAAAAACCAAACCAGGTCACCTCACCCTGCACCAGAAGCACTCGTGCTGCTGGTGGCCTGGTTTGGGTTGAAAAGCAGCACTTTGAAGCTTTTGCTGTGGATTCTGGCCTCCCTCCAGGGAAACTTGCCATTCCTGACATCAGGTATTGCACGGGGAAAGGAAAGGATGGAGGGTGGCCATGGCTGGGTGTTCAGCCCAGGCAGGTGGATTGGGGTGTCAGGGCTGACTCAGATCTCCTCTGTGCCCACCCCCCATCCCCAGAGGGGCATTTGGGGGTGCTGGAGCCCCCCAGCTTCAGGGGGTGCCTTGCTGGCTGCTCCCAGGAGGATGCTTTGCTTGGGAAAGAGCAATTTCCCCCCAGGAGCTGCATTTCCTCACCAGCCTGTCCTTGGTGCTCAAAATCCTTCCAGCTCCATGATCCCAACCCCAGCAGGCTGCTGAGGCCAGGCTGGGATTGTGGGAATTCCAACAAAGAGGCTGTGGGGAGAGGAAAAGGGAGCAGGGAAAAATTAAAACACCCGTGGGGGGGCAGGCACAGGGGTGACTCCCTGCAGGGAAAGCCTGGTTTGGGATTTTGGGGTTCAGTGCTGGGAAGAGCCACTGCTCAGCCTGGGCAGGATCAGTGGGGAAGATATTGGGGGAACAGGGAGTTTCTAACCCAAAAAACCATGTCTGAGCCTCCCCAGGGATGGGGACTGCAGGACAAACCACTCTGGCCACTTTAAAAGAGATTTTTCTTACTTTTAGCTGGAATTCCCTGATTTCCAACGGGAGCCTGTTGCCTCCAGCCCTGTCCCTGGGCCAGAGGGGGAGTTTGGCTCCCTCACCTTTACTCCCCCACCAGACATCCATTCCCAGGGATTTGCTCTCCTCTCCAGGCTGAGCAGCTCCCCCAGGCACTCCTGACCCTCGGGCAGCCCTGGTGGCCCCATTCCAGAGTGTCCCCAGCTCTCCTGTCCCTGTGAGATCCCCCCTGACCCATCTTCTCCAAGGCAAGGCTGCTCACATTTCCCTGCCACAAACCCACACTGCCTCCTCCCTCGTTTTTCTCCTTTTTTCTCCTCAGACTATGCCTCAACCCAGCCCATGGCAGGGTCCGGCGGGGCTTGGCTGCTGCCCGTCCTACTCTGCTGCCTCTGCCCGGGTGAGTGACGGTGACAGGGCCACCCCGGGGACACCTGAGCCGCGCCCTGCCCTGCAGGGACAATGGCAGAGTTGGGGGTGTTGAGGGGAGCGTTGGCGGGGGTGGGTCCCGTGTCCTGCAGCTCCTTCTCCTTCCCTCCCCCGTCCTTGGAGTGGGGTCATTTCCAGCCTCCCAGGGCATTTTCCAGCCTCACAGAATAATTTCCAGCCTCCCAGGGCCATTTCCACACTCCCATGACCATTCCCAGCCTCCCAGGATCATTCCCAGATTCCAGGGACCATTTCCAGCCTCCCAGCGTCATTTTCCAACCTCCCATAACCATTTCCATCCTCCTAAGACCATTTCCACACTCCCAGAGCCATTTCCAACCTCCCAGATCCGTTTTCAGCCTCCCATGACCATTCCGAGCCTCCCAGGACCATTCCCAGCCTCCCAGAGCCATTTCCACACTCCCGGGACCATTTCCATCCTCCTAAGACCATTCCCAACTTCCCAGGATAATTCCCAACCTCCCAGACCCATTTCCATCCCCCCAGGACCATTTCCCAGCCCTGCAGCCCCGCGCTGAGCCGGGGGCTCTGCCCCTGCAGCCGAGCCGGGCTCAGCCCTGCCCTTTCCAGGAAGATCAGATGGAGCCCGATAGCGCCTGAGAGCCGGGGCTGCTGCACGGCTCCATCTGATAGGGAAGGGCAGCGCCCCCGCCGCGCTAATCGTGGGGATCAGAGCTCTCGAGAGCGCAGGTTATTTCCCTGCATCGTTTGAACATTAGAGCAGAAGTTAAAATCGGTGGAAAGGGCGAAACCGGCTGTTAGTGATGGGCTGGGGTGAGTCAGCGGGGCTGCTGCGGGCGGGGGCTTCATCCCAAATTTGGGCTGGGAGAGATCTCAAAGCTCGCCCAGCCCTGGGCAGGGACACCTCCCCCTGTCCCAGGGTGTCCCAGCCGCATTTCCAGCCTGGCCTTGGGCACTGCCAGGGATCCAGGGGCAGCCACAGCTGCTCTGGGCACCCACGGCATTTCTAAAATATTTTATCCCATCTGGTCTAAATTTACCCTCTTTTAGTTTAAAACCATTTTCCCTTGTCCTATGGGATGGTCATGGCCCTTCATGAGCAGAGAACAGGGAGGGTTGTTCAAAATGAAGGTTTCGGAGTACAAAAACAGGCTCTGAGCTTAAAATACACCCTGTAGTCCATAGATACTGTGAATTATAACCAGATCTTGAAATCAAACTGAAGAGCAGCAATCCTTGGGAATTATCCCCACCTAGCCAAGAGGTCCAGAATCACACCTGGGTTAATTCCACACCAGGATCCAGGATCACACCTGGGTTAATTCCACACCAGGATCCAGGATCACACCTGGGTTAATTCCACACCAGGATCCAGGATCACACCTGGGTTAATTCCACACCAGGATCCAGGATCACACGTGGGTCCAACTCCTGTCCCTCCTTCTTTTGCACCCTGGGGAAACGATTTCCCCCCAGCACCACTCGTGACCCTCGGTTTATCCACATCCCACGGGGTTCAAGGTGACTGGGGGGGTGCGTAACCCCCTCGCTGCTGCACCCCAGGGAGCCAAGCAGCCCCCTGCCCCCCCTGCTCCCCTGACACCCCCGGAGCCCTCCCGCTTTGGCACAGGCGCTGCAAGCATCGAGTGCAAGGGGAGCGTGTGGGTGGAACCCGCGCCCGTGGTTCCGATGGGCTCCGACATCTCCATCGGCTGCCAGGCCGCCCCGGGCTGCCCTTCGGCCCAGCTCCTCATCCTCCTCAACTACAACCGTACCGAGGGGACCCCGCAGCAGCTGCCCGGGGGAGCCCTGCGGCTCCGGCTGCGCGATTTTCGGCTGCCCTTCGCCACCGCCACCTGCTTCTCGCGCTGTGCCGGCGCCGCGGGGCACAGCCTGGTGTGCGGCACCGAGCTGCGGGCGGGCTGTGAGTACCCCCGAGCCCCCCCGAGCCGCCGGGCTCGGTGCTGCCGTGCCCTGACCCGGCCTCGGCCCCGCAGACCCCCCGGACCCCCCCGGCAACCTGAGCTGCGCCATCGGCGAGGGCTCGGAGCGCCTGCAGTGCGCCTGGGACGCGGGACGGGACACGCACCTGGCCACGCGGCACAGCCTCCACCTGCGCAGGTGAGCGGGGGGCCGCGGGGCTGCGGGTGACGGGCAGGGGGTGACAGCCTGGGTGACAGAGAGCTCCGGGTGACAGAGAGCCCTGGGTGACACACAACCCCGGGTGACAGACACACAGCCCTGGGTGACAGCCAGCCACGGGTGACACACAGGTAGCCCCAGGTGACACGCAGCCCGGGTGCCAGACACACAGCGCCGGGTGCCAGACACGCAGCCCCGGGTGACAGCCAGCCACGGGTGACACACAGGTAGCCCCAGGTGACACGTAGCCCGGGTGACAGACACGCAGCCCCGGGTGACAGACACAGGCAGCCCAGGCGCCACGCAGCCCCGCCGTGCCCCAGTTCCACTTCCTCCAGCTCACATTTTGTCACCTCCTGCCCCAGAGCCACAGGTCGCACCGCAGGGTGGGTCCTGCAGGGTGCAGCCCTGGCTGTCACAGCGTGCCCTGCCTCAGGGAGCCAAGCTTCAGCTGCTTGGGGGCTCTTCAGGAGAAAGAGAGGGTGAACCTAACGCTGCCCAAACCCCAAAACCAGCCTGAAGCTGAAGCAGAGGTGCTGGCTGCTCCATGGTGCCACAGTGCCACCCTGGGATGCTCCCTGCCACCAAAACCCCCATGGCACCACCTGGCCTGCCACAGAACCTGCTGCTATCCCAGGATATTCTCTGCCACTGAAGCCCCCATGGCACCAGCCTGGCAGGTTTCACTCACCCTGACTCAATTCTAACAACATCCAATCCCATCATATGGAAGCTTTGTGAGGAGAAGGGACAAAGCTCCTGCCTAAATTTGCTTGGGGTCAAGCAGCCAGAAAGGAAGGAAAGATTTCCCTTCCACTGTGGAAATACAAATCCCCAGCAGCAGTGTCAGGGAAGGGAATGACTCTCCTGTTTGCTTTAGGGGTGACCAGCTCCGGGTTTGGGGGTGGTCAGGAGCTGTGACACCTCAGGTGTGCGGTGCTGGGATGGGCACTGATGGGATGGGGCTGCCTTTGCTTCCAGGGTGGTGGCACAGGATGAGGAAGATGAGGAAGAAAAGATTTTCCCTGCAGACTCACCTGTGCTGCTGAGAGAGCTGAATAACGAGAGCCACTACTCGGGCTGGGTGCAGGCCAGCAACGCCCTGGGCACTGCCCGCTCAGCCCCACGGCTCCTCAGCCTGCAGGAGCTCGGTATGTCCGTCTGTCTGTCTGCCCATCATCCATCCATCCCCACCCTGCCCTGCCGTGCCACTTCAGGGACGCCCCAGAGCACAGTGACAGCCCCGCCCCGCCTGTCCCCGCAGTTGTCCCCGCTCTGCCCGAGCCCATCGGTGCCGACACCTCGGACTCGTCCCCTCCCGTCACCACCACGCGCTGGAGGAGCCGGACCCGGCTGCAGAACGTGCGGTGCCAGGAGAGGCACAGAGCCACGGGCACCCCGACCTGGCAGGTGAGACCCCCGGGGCTCCCCAAACCTCCCCCCAGGTGTGCCTTTAAAGAGACACGAGTCCCGTTCCTGCTGGAGCCCCCCATGGGCAATGGGATATTTGGGGCCAGCCAAAACTCACCCTTGACTCCGGTGCTGGGGGAGCACGGGCACCCCGGCAGATCCCACTCTGGGGGGCTGATGCCATCTGAGGCTGCAGACGGCCTCGTGGGCAGGGTCATCTCAGCTTTTTACCAAAAAGACCGAATTCCAAATATTTCCATTCTCCTCTGCAAGGACAAGGCACAAAATCCTCTGGGATGCTCAGAGCACACCCCAGACATGCTCCAGCCGAGCGCTTTGGGGACACCCCCGGGTGCTGGCAGCAGCCCCAAAATCCCCGCGGTAGCAAAACCCAGCAGGGTGGGGGCTCCCGGAGGGGACAGCGCGGTGCTGCCACCGCTGCCCCGTGCCGGGGGGACCCGCTGTCCCCGCTGTCCCCGCAGGTGGAGCCGGGTGACACGGCGGCGCAGGAGGGTCCCCGCTGGCAGCACGAGCTGCAGAGCGACACCGAGTTCGAATTCCAGGCGCGGTGCCGGCTCAGCACCGCCCAGAGCCCCTGGAGCGCCTGGAGCCCCCCGTTCCTCTACAGCACCCCCGAGGCAGGTGGGCGCAGCCGCGGCGACACCGCGGGTGGCATCTGTCAGCCCTGCGGAGGTGGCACTTGGGGACACGGGGCAGAGCTGGGCGATGGTCGGGCTCGAGGTTCTCAGAGGGTTTTTCCAGCCGTGCGGATCCCACGATCTTTAGTGGCTTTCTTGCTCCCCTGGGTGGAAAAAAATCGCATCAGCCGGGGTGTCGCGACAAATCCGTGTCACCCTGAGCCAGCTCCTCCAATTTGTGCAGCTGTCACCTCGGGATCAGCCGGCTCAGCCATCCCGGGATGTGCGGGCAGCGCTCCCCTCCCATCCCGGTGGCACCGAAGAACTGGGGGTGCTCTCCCCCCCAAAATAAAATCGGCGCCCGCCGGTTCTTTCCATCCGCGCTCCTTCCTCTGCCAGCCGCAGAATCCCCGGACGGGAGGGGCTTCGGGGGTGGGGGGCCCTGGGGTTCCCCGGGTGTCCCACGGTGTCCCTGGTGTCTCACGGTGTCCCCCCGTGTCCCCTCCTGTCGCAGCCCCCGCCGCTCCCGCTGTGTGGCGGCGCCTGGGTCCGGTCCTGCCCAACGGCAGCCACGAGGTGACGGTCTTGATCAAGGTAAGGTGATTTTTGGGGCTCTACTCGCTGCATTTTCGGCTCTGCCTCTCCTCCCCGAGCAGCCGGAGGTGCCGCCCTCCCTGAGGAGCCCTTTGGGTTACAAAGGGATGGGAGGAAATCTTGGAGCCAAACCTCTCCATCCTAAGAGAAGATGCCACCCATCCCTGGGGGCAGACAGCTGTCCTGGCTGTGTGTCCCGCAATCAGACCCCACAATCCCGTGTCCATCTCGCCCCCCGCAGCCGCTGGCAGCCCGGGGTGCCCGCGGGAGGATCCTGGGCTACGCCGTGAGCGCGGAGCGCGGCGGGGCCGCGGAGCCGCTGTGCCGCACCTCGGGCACCGAGTGCACCGTGCTGGTGCCGCCGGGAGCCCGCAGCCTCCTGGTCACCGCCCGCAATTCCAAAGGCGCCTCCAGCCCCGCCAGCATCCCCCTAAACCCAGCTGCGGCTCGGGAAGGTAGGGTGGCACACCAGCCCTTGGAAATGCGGGGTTGGGCAAGGGAAAGGTCCTGGCAGAGTTTTGCCCGCCCCACAAATGGAGAACAAAGTCCTGCTGATAAATCCCCTGGAGATGCTCCACAGCTGGGTGTGGAATTGTGGAGTGGTTTGGGTTGAGAGAGACCTTAAAGATCATCTCATTTCATTGTTCCATGGGCAGGGACACCTCCCACTGTCCCAGGTTATTCCAAACCTCGATGTCCAGCCTGGCCTTGGACAATCCCAGGGATCCAGGGGCAGCCACAGCTGCTCTGAGAATTCCATCCCAGCCCCTCCCCACCCTCCCAGGGAACAATTCCTTCCCAAATCCCACCCATCCCTGCCCTCTGGTAAGCCATTCCCTGTGTCCTGTCCCCCATCCTTTGTGCCCTCTCCAGCTCTCCTGGAGCCCCTTCAGGCTCTGGAATCTCAGCCCTTCACCTCCTAAGGCTGAACAACAAATTTAAAAATTAGTTTACACAGCCCATATTGGCTGGCAAAGCAAAAGGTTCAAGGCTGCTCCTCTGCTCTGCCCCCCAGCACAGCTCCTGCAGCCTCTACTGTGAGCTGGGCCCTTGCAAACTGAAAAAGAAGGGGAAAAAAATCCTTTCTAAATCATTTTAAGACCACCTTCTGCCCCCTGTGCCCTGGGCTGTGGTTTTCCCCACAACCGCACTTTCCTAGCTCTGAGAAATGTCTCTGAATGAGCAATGGGAGGGGAAAGTCCCATTCAAGGCAAGGGCAAATACGTGAGTAAAAAGGAACTGAAAAGAAATAAGGTGGAAAAAACTCTGATGTTTATCAGAATCGTGCACTTTTCTGGTAAGAAGTGACAGGTGAAGCATTTCAGGGGTGGGACTGAGCTGATGATGTGGGTTTGGGGATTGGTAAGAACAGAGTTCTACATCTGGGGATGAGCACAGCTGGCCAGGAGGGACATGGACCCTGTCCCCTGTGCTGGACACGGAGGGGCTGGAGCATGTCCAGGGAATGGAGCTGGGAAGGGGCTGGAGAATCCCTGAGGGGCTGGGAAGGGGCTGGAGAATCCCTGAGGGGCTGGGAAGGGGCTCAGGCTGGAGAAAAGGAGGCTCAGGGGGAATTTCTGGCTCTGCACAACTCCCTGCCAGGAGGGGACACTGGGGGGATTTGGGGACAGGGAACAGGGACAGGAGGAGAGGGAACAGCTCAGGCTGAGCAGGGCAGGCTCAGGTTGAATATCATGAAAATTTCCTAATGGGAAACTTTTCCAGCCCTGGCACAGCAGCCCAGGGCAGAGTCACCATTCCTGGAGGGATTCAAAAGCCACAATGAATGTGGCACTTGGGGACATAGGTCAGTGGTGGCCTTGATTTTTAAGGTCTTTTCCAACCTAAATTATGTATTTATCTGTATTTCATAGAATTAAGATAGATTTATATATATATATAGTATGTGCATCTAAAAACCCACTATATTCTATACATGCCATAATAGAATATACCATATTCTAAATAATATTCTATAATTTCCTGCTCCCCCTTCAGCTCTCAAACACTTCCAGGAAATCCACATTCACCCTGGCCTTGGCTGCCCCTTCCCAGTCTCCAAGGATGAATTTGGGGTGACAGCCCCTTGCCCTCTTTCTCCACAGAATTCCCAGCACCAGGGGCTGTGCAGGTGAAGCCTGAGAAGCAGAGCAGGGTCCTGGTTCAGTGGGAGCCCCCCCAGTACAGGCAGAGCCCCCCACTCTGCTTCATCCTGGAGTGGATCCCCAGCTTCCAGCACGGCCAGCAGGAGAAGCTCCTCTGGGAAAAGGTCCCAGGGCACAAAACACACACCTACATCCAAGGTAGGACATGCCAGGAGCCCCTTTTCTGCTTGGAGCAGCTCATCAGGATGTTAAAAATGAAAATTAGGTTATAAACCCAAATCAGACTGTGAATCCGAATTAGAATATGAATCCAAATTAGATTAAGAATCTGAATTAGACTATAAATCCAAAATAGAATATAAATCCAAATTAGATTATAAATCAAAATTAGATTATGAATCTGAATTAGACTATAAACCCAAATCAGACTGTGAATCCGCATTAGAATATTAATCCAAATTAGATTAAGAATCTGAATTAGACTGTGAATCTGAATTAGAATATAAATCCATATTAGATTATGAATCTGAATTAGACTATGAATCCCAATTAGATTAAGAATCCGAATTAGACTATAAACCCAAATCAGACTGTAAATCTGAATTAGACTATAAACCCAAATCAAACTATGAATCTGAATTAGAATATAAATCCAAATTAGATTATGAATCTGAATTAGAATATAAATCCGAATTAGACTATGAATCCAAATTAGACTATAAATCTGAATTAGACTATAAACCCAAATCAGACTGTGAATCCAAATTAGAATATAAATCTGAATTAGACTGTGAATCTGAATTAGACTTTAAAGGCAGTTTCATTGGAATTTGAGCCCCTGCCCCCTGTTTTTGGGGCCTGGGGCTCTGGAGAGCCCTTGGGGAAGAGCTGAAGCCGTTGGAGATTCGAGGGCAGGCAGTGGGATTTGGTCCCTGGGGGAAGATCTCAGGGAAAGGAGGGATGGGGAGGGAGAGAAAACAAAACCAAGAGGAGCTGGTGAGCCAGGAGCAGCAGCAGAGCCAGCAAGGCTGCTCCCTGCACCCCCTGACACCAGGCTGGAGCTGCAGAGAACACCCACTCCCACATTTTGAGGGGGAATCTCTTCTCCCAGCAGGAGCTGCCCCCCGAGTGTCTGTGTATGCCGTGTACCCCCAGGGCATCAGCAGCCCCAGCTCCAGCCCAGGTGAGCCTGCTCCCCACACAGCCCTTGGGTTTAGGATAAACCCTCCCCTCTGAGCAAAAAAAAAATAGAGATTTAATCAATGTATTTGTAAACTCACCTCTAGCTGGGATTTACCCCCTGTTCTTAAAACAGCCAAGCAGTGGAGTTTCCTCCAGCAGGGTTTTGTCCCTTTCTGTGACAGAAAGGTGAGGTTGCAAAAGCAGAATTCACCAGAAAATGCAACAGATAAACCAGAATAAATAAAGAGCTTTTGCAGAGAGCACTGGGCAGGCACAGACCTGGAGTGGGAGCCACAGGATGGATTGGAAGGGGTTTCTTCAGCTGGAACAGGCAATTTCAGGGCTGGAGATGGTTTTAGGGAAAGGCACAAAAGGAACATCACCCTCATCATCCTCTCCATCACTGGGGTGCCTGGAGAGCTGGGCAGGTGCTCAGGGGGAATGAGCAGAACCTGACCCCTGAGCCCAGCTCAAGCCAGGCTTAAATAGAGCCAGGTGAGGCTGGGCAGGGCCTGACCCCTGAGCTCAGCCCAAGCCAGGCTTAAATAGAGCCAGGTGAGGCTGGGCAGGGCCATTGAGGGATGGCAGAGCCTGAGGCACCTGGGGGGATACCTGGGGGACCCCTGGGTGTGTCCCAGCCCAGTTGAATGGTTTGGGTTGGGAGGGGCTCAAAGCCCAGCCAGTGCCACCCCTGCCATGGCAGGGACACTGCCACTGTCCCAATGTCCCTCCTGGCCCTGGGCACTGCCAGGGATCCACAGCTGCTCTGGAAACCTGCTCAACATCTGGAAAATGATGGGTGGAGGTGCCCAGGGGGAGCAAATCCTTGTTTGGGTGCTGAGGGGAGACGTGCAGGCAGATGTTTTGTGATGGGGACAGGAGCTGATCAACATCTGGTTTAATTGTGTCCCTGGGAAAAGGGACGTTGTGGAGAGCCCAGCCAGAGCTGGAGTTACTCATGATTTCAGGAAACACAATTTTTCTCATTTCACCACCATTTCTGTTTCTCTGAAGATCAAACCAAGGCAGGTTTTGTGTCACCCTCTCCTCCAAGTGAATCACAGACATTTCCCCCCCTCTCTGTTGCAGCCCCAGCTGAGGAGCCACATCTGGGCAGCACCTACAGCCAGATGTTCCAGGGTAAGGAGGGCAGCCCTGCCTTGCTAAGCCAGGCTTTGTGCTGGTCACAGTGGGAGGTTTAACCCCTAAGCAGTGGGAATTGGGAGCTCCAGGGTGTTTTGGGGAGGTCAGAACCAACAAAAGAACATTTTCACTCTGTGGGGACACAGTGCAGGGGAGCCATGGACCCACAGAATGCAAGATTTGCTTCCTAACAAAATATAATGTCCTGTACAGGTGGGAGGTGCCAACACCAGGAAAATACAAAAATATAAAATACAAAAATATAAAATTAACCCCTACAAGAGGCTGATTCCACCTTGCAGCTTGGAGCAGCATTTCCCAGGCATTGCTCTGGTTTTGGGGATCTTTGCTCTGCTGAAGGTCAGGATCTGTCACAGCATTTAAACCAAAACCAAAAGGAACTCAGGAATTCACCTCAGCATTTCTGGCCCTGGGGTAGGAAAGGGGGAGAGGCTGCCCAGGCATGACCCTCCCTCTCCATCTCTTGCAGATGATGACACCAGAGTGTTTTTGGGACTGAGCCTCAGCGTGGTGGGACTGGCAGCTCTTTTGGCAATTGTGATGTTTAAAAGATCAGTCAGGAAAAGGTATTCCTCACTCTTCCATATCTGTCTTTCCTTATTTCCAATTCATAATTATTTACTCTTTTTTTTTTTGGTATATATATATGAAATATAAAATTTTTTTGATGTTTTAAAACCAATGACAGAGCCCTTTTCACCTCATCCTGAGGGCAATGTCACACATTTACCAGGTTGTTGTATAAAAGGACTTTTTTTTTTTGTGCTCTACAGAAAGGCAGAGACCAACAAAAAAAAAAAAGTCAAATAAACATGAAATTGGTGAAATTAAAGAATGGGTGAAAATAAAGTTTCCAAGCCCAGCTCAAAGGTTGGGTGTCCTTCGTGTGTCCTTCCCACCCAGGCAGTTCCATCCTGAATGAGGAATATGTGGGTAATAGATTGGCTTAAGACTTTTTAATAAATTTGGTTTATTAATAAATTAGGGTTTATTAATAAATTGGGGTTTCTAATAAATTTGGTTTAATAAAATTTTAAAAATTAAAAATTAAACAATAAAAATTTAAAATAAAAATTATAAATTAATTAAAAATTAAAATTAAAAAAATAATATTTTTTTGTTTAATAAAATTTTAATAAATTTGGTTTGCTCCCTTTTGAAGGGTCAAGGCCACCCTCGTGTCCCTGCTGCCCAAGTGGCTTTTTGAAGATTTTCCCCACATGGAGAACAGCTCTGTGGTGAAATCACTCCAGGTGAGGCCAGAGCTGTTTTCTGGTTTTTTCCCCCTCAGATTAAAATTTGGCTTCACATAATTATTCAGGTTGGGAAATCACTCTGAGGTTGTTTAGTCCCATATCCCCAAGTGTCACATCCACAGGGATTTTAAACCCCTGCAGGGATGGGAACAGCCCTTTCCACAGAGAAAATCTCCCTAAAATCCAATTTAAACCTCCCTTGAGGCCATTTCCTCTGGAAATATTCCTTCCCCTGGGAGAAGGCAGCTGGATCCAGACTTGGGGAGCAGGGATGGGGGAGACTGAGGTGCTGAGTCCTGGAAATCTCAGGAATCATTTCCCAGGCAGTGCAAGGTGTGGGAGCCTGCATTAGCTGAGGTCTTTAACCAAAATATTCCAAATATTCTGTGTTCCACAGGCACCCTGGGCTGGGAGGGACCTTAAAGCTGAGCCCACCCCTGCCCTGGCCAGGCTGCTCCAAGCCCTGGTGGCAGCTCTATTAACAAAATTCACCCCAGGAGAGGGGGGATGTCCCCACTGCCACCCCCCAGGAGCCATCCCTGACCCTGGTGACACTCTATTAACAAAATTCACCCTAATTTCCCCCAGGAGAAGGGGGATGTCCCCAGTGCCACCCTCCAGGTGCCATCCCTGATCCTTGGTGACACTCTATTAACAAAATTCACCCTAATTTCCCCCAGGAGAAGGGGGATGTCCCCAGTGCCACCCTCCAGGTGCCATCCCTGATCCTTGGTGACACTCTATTAACAAAATTCACCCTAATTTCCCCCAGGAGAAGGGGGATGTCCCCAGTGCCACCCTCCAGGTGCCATCCCTGACCCTTGGTGACCCTGCACTGACCGAAATCCAGGAGGTGCCAGCAGAGGAGCAGCAGCAGAGCCTGGCCAGCAGGGTGGCCGAGCACAGGGAGCCCCAGGGGACATGGGTGACCTCGGGGACATCATTGGTGGCCCCAGGGACATCATTGGTGATCCCAGAGACATTGGTGGCTCCAGGGACATCATTGGTGGCTCCAGGGACATCATTGGTGGCCCCGGGGACCTTGGTGGCCCCAGGGACATCATTGGTGACCCCGGGGACATTGGTGGCCCCAGAGACATCACTGGTGGCCCCGGGGACCTTGGTGGCCCCCAGCAGCCCGGCCCTGGAGCAGCTCAGCCCGTACCAGCCCCAGCTCTGCGCTCGGGGTTACATCACCACTGGAATTCCCGCAGCAATCCCGGAGCAGGAGGAGGGGACGCCCTGCCAGGACTACACCAGCCCCGTCCCGGGGCTGTGGGAGCTGCAGGGAGCGGGGACAGCCCCGCTGTGCCCGCTGGAGAAGCTGCACCTGGTCCTGAACAGCAGCCAGGTGCTCCCGGCGCAGGTGGGATCCGCCCCGGAGCCGCCCTGGCAGCCCAGCGATGCCCCCGAGCAGGTGCTGGTCCCTGAGGAGCTGCTGTCCTGCCTCAGGGCCACCAGCAGGGACACAAACCCACAGTGGGGACCTTGCTGGAATTGGGGATAAAACCCTGGAGTCTCAGCAAGAACCAGAGAGAAAGCCCGCGTTGGAATTTCGCCCTCTGCAAAGTCCACTGCGGGTTCTGGGGACTGCCTGGGGAGCTTGGGCCAGCAAATCCCAAATTTTAACCTTCCCTGCAACTGGCAGAAGCAAAAAGTCCCATAAAGTTTGGATTCCTGGAATGCCAAGCAGGAGATTCCTGCAGGATGCGATATCTTCAATTACTGCTCAACATCGTCCTCGTGTTAAAGGTTTGGAGAATTTAATTCCCAAAAGTTTGGAGTATTTAATTTCCATGTATTTGGAGCATTTCATTCCCAAAGGTTTGGAGCATTTCGTTCCCAAAAGTCTGGAGTATTTAATTCCCAGAAGATTGGAGTATTTAACTCCCATAAGATTGGAGCATTTCATTCCCAAAACTTTGGAGTATTTAATTTCCATGTATTTGGAGCATTTCATTCACAAATGTTTGGAGTATTTAATTCTCAAAAGTCTGGAATATTTAATTTCCAAAAGTTTGGAGCATTTCATTCCCAAAAGTCTGGAGTATTTAATTCCCAAAGGATTGGAGCATTTAATTTCCAGAAGTCTGAAGCATTTCACTCCCAAAAGTTTGGAGCATTTCGCTCTCAAAGTTTGGAGCATTTCATTCCCAAAAGTCTGGAATATTTAATTCCCAAAAGTTTGGAGCATTTCATTCCTGGAGCTAATTGCAGTTAAAATGGATTTTTAAAAATCCCTCAGACATCCTGGCAGAGATGTGGGAAATATTTTGGGATTGCTGCTGATGAACAGACACTGCACCAAGGAGGATTTTATGTCACAGGGGTGCCAAGAACATGGAATTTCATTTTCCTCCCATTCCCAATAAAAACCCACTCAGGTGTAGGAACAAACCTCCCCTGCCTGCCAGGCTGGTTCAAATCCCTGTGAATTGGTCACTGGCTAAATCCTTCCCTTTGGGTGAGGGTGTGGCACAGGAAAATGGGATTTATCAGGCACATGAATTTGGATCTTTGGACACTCAGAAGGTGAAGCACAGGAATCTCCTTCCTTCAGCAGCCCTGAAACCATTTCCAGCTGTCCTGGGACCTACAAAATATTCCCAATTTTCCAGTTTTTCCAAGGCACTGTGAGCATTTCTCCATCAGCCATCACACAAATGGATTCATTTTGCTGTTTGTCCCCAAAAGTTCAAAGCCCCACTCGTGTGTGTTGTGCCTGCAACACAGAAGCAGCAAACAAACACAGAAATGTGAGTGCAGAATGGCAGGGAGGATAAAATTAGTGTCTGCTGCCTGTGCAGGAAGGAAATTGTACCAGAGCAGCCACGACTCTGAGAAGCCCAGGCAGGGAAGGGGTTTGTGCTCAGAATCCACATCCTGAGGCTGAGCTGCCTCTGCCACCTGAGCTGCCAAAAATGGAGAGGGAAATCTCCTCCTGAGGGAGCCAGGCTGGTCCTGCCCTGCAGGGAATTCACAGGAGTTTGGAGTATGTAATTCCCAAAGTTGGGAGTATTTAATTCTCTAAATTTGGAGCATTCAATTCCCAAAAGTTTGGAGTATTTAATTCTCAAAATTTGGAGTATTTCATTCTCAAAAGTTTGGAGCATTTAATTTTCAAAAGTTTGGAACATTTCTGTTCCCAAAAGTTTGGAGTATTTCTTTCCCAAAGGTTTGGAGCATTTCACTCGCAAAAGTTTGGAGCATTTCACTCCCAAAAGTTTGGAGTATTTCACTCCCAAAAGTTTGGGACATTTCATTCTCAAAAGTTTGGAGTATTTCATTCCCAAAACTTTGGAGTATTTCACTCCCAAACGTTTGGGACATTTCATTCTCAAAAGTTTGGAGCATTCTGTTCCCAAACGTTTGGAGTATGTAATTCCCAAAAGTTTGGAGCATTTCACTCCCAAAAGTTTGGGACATTTCATTCTCAAAAGTTTGGAGCATTCTGTTCCCAAACGTTTGGAGTATGTAATTCCCAAAAGTTTGGAGCATTTCACTCCCAGAAATTTGGAGTATTTCACTCCCAAAAGTTTGGAGTATTTCATTTCCAAAGGTTTGGAGTATTTCATTCTCAAATGTTTGGAGCATTCTGTTCCCAAATGTTTGGAGTATTTAACTCTCAAAAGTTTGAAGCATTTCATTCCCAAATGTTTGGAGCATTTCACTCCCAAAAATTTGGAGCATTTAAATCCCAAAGGTTTGGATCATTTCATTCCCAAAGGTTTGGAGCATTTCATTCCCAAAATTTTGGAGCATTTCTGCACACATGAGCTCAGCTCCTCTCCCAGCAGTGGGGCAGGGATGGAGCATTCCCAGTCCCACCATGGATATCAGTCATTCCTGGGAAATAAAGGAAATATTTCTGCTGAAGGAAATATCTCAAAGGTGCCCCTGGATCCCTGGAATGTCCAATGTTCCCTTCTTCCCTCAAATATCACAAACCCCCAAATTTTGATACCAGAATTTTTTATCCCTGTTTTAAACTTGGTTTTGCTGCTGGCAGTCAGATTCCCACTTGTTTATTTATCAGCTCAGGAATGAATTCCATGATTTCCATGACCCACCACGGTGCTGTCTCATCACTACCAAAGTTCCAACAAAACCTCACTTAAAAATAAAAGTCTTTTTCTATAAAGGGAAGGAGGGAACAAATGGAAATAAACAAGAAATTGGGTGCAGAGCTCCAGGGGGGCTGGAGAACTCTGCACTCCATCCCATCACAGCAGGATGTTTGTACCAGGGGGGAGCTCAAGGAACTCCCACCACCACCAGAGACCAGCCAGAAACTCCCCTGTGGGGCCCAAGAATTCAGCTTGGAAATTATTTAAACCGAAAGGAAAACAAAGAAATAATAAATAAAATTAACACGTAGTAAATTACATAATAAAAGTGCACCTGAGTCGCGACTTTAAACCCTTTTAAGCTCATTACCATGCAGGAGGATGTGGAATTCGTGCTGGTTTGAGGTTGGCAGCACAGAGCTGGGTTTAGGCTCAGCTTAGTCACCAACTGATGGCGTGACCTTCACTTCTGATCTGCAGACTCGGGCTTGCTGCAGGATCGAAGGGCAAAAGTACCTAAAAACCTTCGGGAGGAGCAGCAGGAGGTGACAGAAACGTCCCCTGAGTCATCTGGGGCCGCTGGGTTTGACTCCGGGCAGCCCTGCAGGGCTGGGCTGTCAGTAAATTGTGGGAGAGATAAAGCTGCAGAGGCTAAAATTGGATTTCAGGCTGGGAGATTTCACAGAGCTCAGTAACACCCCAGGCCTTGGGGGATTTCTGAGCGCACAGAGCAGAGATCAAAGCTCAGATTGTGACCAAGGCTCTGCAAAGTTGCGAACAAGGTCAGCAAAAACCCCACTGGAAACGTGGCAGGGCAGAGCCAGCAGCAGCTGGGACAAAAACAAAATAAAACTGGGATGAATCATTAAAAATTGATGGGATTTGGGGGAGCCTCTCCCACCCCGGAGCCTTTGTGGGGTTTGGGGAGGAGGATGGAGGGTTTGGGAGGAGGATGGAGGGTTTGGGAGGAGGATGGAGAGTTTGGGAGGGTTTGGGAGGAGGATGGAGGGTTTGGGATGAGGATGGAGGGTTTGGGATGAGGACGGAGGGTTTGGGATGAGGACGGAGGGTTTGGGATGAGGATGGAGGGTTTGGGAAGAGGATGGAGGGTTTGGGATGAGGATGGGGGGTTTGGGATGAGGATGGAGAGTTTGGGATGAGGATGGAGGGTTTGGGAGGAGGATGGAGGGTTTGGGAGGGTCTGGGAGGAGGATGGAGGGTTTGGGATGAGGATGGAGGGTTTGGGATGAGGATGGAGGGTTTGGGAAGAGGATGGAGAGTTTGGGAGGGTTTGGGAGGAGGATGGAGGGTTTGGGAGGAGGATGGAGAGTTTGGGAGGAGGATGGAGGGTTTGGGATGAGGATGGGGGGTTTGGGATGAGGATGGAGAGTTTGGGAGGAGGATGGAGGGTTTGGGAGGGTTTGGGAGGAGGATGGAGGGTTTGGGAGGAGGATGGAGGGTTTGGGATGAGGATGGGGGGTTTGGGATGAGGATGGGGGGTTTGGGATGAGGATGGAGGGTTTGGGAGGAGGATGGAGGGTTTGGGAGGAGGATGGAGGGTTTGGGAAGAGGATGGAGAGTTTGGGAGGGTTTGGGAGGAGGATGGAGGGTTTGGGAGGAGGATGGAGAGTTTGGGAGGGTTTGGGAGGAGGATGGAGGGTTTGGGAAGAGGATGGAGAGTTTGGGAGGGTTTGGGAGGAGGATGGAGGGTTTGGGAGGAGGATGGAGGGTTTGGGATGAGGATGGGGGGTTTGGGATGAGGATGGAGAGTTTGGGAGGAGGATGGGGGGTTTGGGAGGGTTTGGGAGGAGGATGGAGGGTTTGGGAGGAGGATGGAGGGTTTGGGATGAGGATGGAGGGTTTGGGAGGAGGATGGAGGGTTTGGGAGGGTTTGGGAGGAGGATGGAGGGTTTGGGAGGAGGATGGAGGGTTTGGGAAGAGGATGGAGGGTTTGGGAGGAGGATGGAGGGTTTGGGAGGAGGATGGAGGGTTTGGGAAGAGGATGGAGGGTTTGGGATGAGGATGGAGGGTTTGGGATGAGGATGAAGGGTTTTTTGAGGAGGATGGAGGTTTTTGGGAGTCCTGCACAGGCTGAGCTCAGGCTGTGAAGCCAGGCTGGCGTTTCAGAGCAGAGGATGTGAGGTGAGGCTGTGCTTTGGCTCCCCAAATGTCATCTCTGGGCAAATCCCATGAGAACGGCACAGGAGCAGCAGTGGGAGAAGGGCTGGACCCAGCAAATAAAAAACGAATTACAGAGGAGACTTAACAAGGGAGATTCTGTGAGTGCTGCTCACCCAACCAGCCGAGCTTTCCTCAACAGAGAGAACTTAACTTTGCCACAAGAATGTAAAAAACCCACAGCCTGAACCTCTGCAGGATACAGATCTCGGTGCATTTTGTGCATCATCCGATTTCCTAGAGCAGCACCGCTGGACCCAACCTCACCCTGAGGCTCCTTGGTGGGGTTGGCAGCAGGATAATGGGATTTTCCAGGCTGGATCATTCATTCCATCCCGTTGGGAGTGACACTGGAGAGGAGAAGGATCCAGGCAGAGCTCAGAGAAAAAGGGAAAAGGGGATAAAAAAGGAAAAAGAAAAAGGGAAAGGGAAAAGAAAAAATGAAAAGGGAAAGGGGAAAAAAAGGAAAGGGAAAAGATAAATAAAAAAGGAAAGAGAAAAGGTAAAAGGGAAAAAAGGAAAGAAAGGGAAAAGAAAAAGAACAAAGAAAAAGGAGAAAGATTAAAAGGAAGACGGAAGAAAAAATACCAGTAAAAGAAAGAAGAAAAAGGAAAAGTAAAACAAGTCAAAGGCAAGGGGAAATACAAAAGAAGAAAAGAGAATGATGGGGGGAAGAAAAGTGGAAAACAAATACGTAAAGGAAAGAAAAATCAGAAAAAAAACCAGACACATTTTTTAAAGGAAAAGAGAAAGGAAATAAGAAAAAAATAGAAGTGAAAAGGAAGCAGCAGTTCTGTGGAGGGTGATGGAGTGGTAATTTCCTCCTCCTGTCACTGCAACAGCAACTCTGCTCACCTGCACCATCCATCAGCATCTTCCCTTCAGCGTGTCCTGGGAGAGGGAAACGATGCTGGAGCAGCGGGAGTGAAATTCCTGAGAAAACAGCCCGGGCGGGACTGGAATCCAGAGAATTCCTCATGGTGTCCTGCTCCAAACCCATCCCAACCCTGCGCGGCCCCGCCGAGCTGCAGCCGAGCTGGGACGGGCTCTGGGAAAGGGGAACTGATGAAGACAGAGAGGAAACAACAGGTAAAAAGAGGTTTTTGATATTGGGGATTTTGTGGGGAATCAGCTCCCCCAGACCCCTCTCCAGTAAATTAATGAGGATTGTTGGCAGCTCTGGAATGGAGCCCGAGTGTTGCTCCTGGCTTTGGGAGGGAGGAAAAGCAGCTGGAGGCTCAAAGCAAAATTTGGGATTCCTGGAGGCTGCAAACTGCATCCCCTCATTTCTAGAGCTGCCCCTGTGCTGAGGTGTCCGAGGTAAGGAAAGCTGATCCTAATCAGTCAGAAAAGCTGAGCTTGTGCCACTGGTAACCTGAAAAGAGAAAGAACAGTAACAACAAGATATTCATCCATTTAAAACTCTTAAACACGGCAGAGGGCTGAAAATGAGAGAAAGGAAAATCCATCTCACAGAGAAGGTAA